>NW_008246129.1:217618-241237 GCF_000281045.1 Saprolegnia diclina VS20
GGAAGGCCGACCAGCAGCATCTGTTCGAGTCTTTGTGTGATATGCAATTATCCTATTGCAAGCGTTGCGGCAATGCGCGCGACGCGGGTGCTGCACACTGGCAGCAACGTCGGCCTCGCCGACTACATGCTCGTACCGTACACGCTGGCCCTGACCATGTCGTCAACAATGGCGCTCGTGACATGCGTCGTCGTCTTCAAGTGGACCAATGTCAAACAACACGCGAGCCAAGGCGCCCTCTTCATGTTCTTTGCGTGCACCGTCGTGTGGTCGGCCGTCACGTTTGTCGGCTGCATCGCCAAGTACCTCGACCGCCGCGAGACGAATTGGGACAACTCGCTGACAAAGTATACGTTCCTCGTCGCACAAATCTTCCAGGTCGGGGCCGGGCTCTGGCTTCTCGTCGCTGTCCACGAGATCAAGCGCATGGTCTTCGCGCCGCGCTCGGCTGCCAACAGCAAGCGCGCTATGCGCTTCTTCGTCGCTAGCATCTACGTCGTTTTGTGTCTCTATGGTCTGGGCATGATCCTCTACGTCAGGCTGCACTTTGGGGCTGACGACGACCATGACGACGACCATGTCGATGAACATGATGATCCCAACAGTGCGGGCTTCGGTCATGAAAGACAGCTCAACTTTTTCGAGGCGCTACAGTGGGGTCACAGTCTACTGCGCATGGCCACGGTTCTGTACCCGATCGGCATGAGTCTCTACTTTCACGCGCGCCGGTTCGACATCGAGCGTGACGGCGAGCGTAGCAAGATCTCGCTCCGTCAAGTGCAGGTAATCGGGCTCCTCAATGCAATTGCGACCGTGCCGATATGCCTCACCGAGACAAGCCATTACCATACACTCAACGTCTTCGTGCAGCTTGCGCAGTTTTTGTACTACCTTTCCGGCGCCGTGTCGTCGCTCGCCGTCGGCTACTTTCTCCCGCGCTTTCAAGATCTCGCTCCGTCAAGTGCAGGTAATCGGGCTCCTCAATGCAATTGCGACCGTGCCGATATGACTCACCGAGACAAGCCATTACCATTCGCTCAACGTCTTCGTGCAGCTTGCGCAGTTTTTGTACTACCTTTCCGGCGCCGTGTCGTCGCTCGCCGTCGGCTACTTTCTCCCGCGCTTTGACAAGCTCCTCCAGACGCCACGGTCGTCTGCTGCTGTTTCCTGCGTGAGCTCTCCACCGTCATCGGAGGGAATTTATATTCTGGAAACGCGGCAGTAATAGCATTTGAAATCCATAGCACGCAAAAGAGTCCGAAAGTGGCTTAGGCATCAAAGTCTTCGTCGTCCGGAATCGAGCCTTCAATCGTCCGCAGAACCATGCGCTGGCGGAAAAAAGCCATGTTGCGCTGGCGAAACGAAAGTGCCTACTGCACGCGTTAGACGATGGCATTGACAAAGAGACGGGACCTTGTTTTGCGCAATGTAGTCAGCAAACATGCATGTGAACATCCCGCAGTCGTGCGAGTTGCCTTGCTGCGGCGTATCGGGCTGCGATGGAAGCAGCTCCCACCCAGTGGTGTCGAACGGCGACCCTTTCTTGTGCTGGTGCTCATCGCCAAGATATCTGTGGTACTAGTGTTAGCACTCGCGACCGTGGGCTACATACCGAAGCAACACCGAAAGGCACTCGGTGCCAGCACCATTCATCGAGTCATAGTACTGGATGCGTTTCTCCGTGACGTAGATGACGGCCAAGCACCAGTGCACCTAGCTCAATCGTAGTGAATTGTGATTGTCCCATGGAAGTTGAGCAAACATTGCAGATGTTGACAGGGATGAAGACCTTATCCATGGCGAAGAGGTCCAGCTACGCAACGTGGGTTTCAGTTTTGTACACCGAGATGTCGAGAGTCGTGCCTTTCGCGTCCACCGGCGAACGTTGATAAAGTTGTAGCCGTCTTCCGAGACCTTGGAGAAAAAGAACGAGTTGAAGAAGTGGCTGCCTGGAATGCCGAGCGCAGCGCTCACATGCACGTCGCGCTCCGCGAGCATTTGAAAGTAAAAGTTGATGATCTACACGCCCATCTGTGACTTCAGGAATTCAAGGAGCGATTCGACCTCGTCGTTGAGCCACTGGCCCGGGCGGAGGCACTGAATGAGGGCGCGGGTGATGTCGACGTTGAACTTCTGGCACAGAACTTTGTTCGAAGGACCGCTTGAGAGCGCGTCTTTAACGGTCTGTTCGTCTTCTTCTGAAAGCGCAAGGTCGGGGCCCTCATCACGAATCTCGTCGATCACGTGGTCGAACATGTCGTCGAGCTCTTCCGCGATGACCTCGTCGAGGAGGACAGCCCACTGCCGCTTCGCAACCCACGCATCGTGCGCCTTTTCGATCGCACCAGATTCACGCTCGAGGCGGTACGAAGCAAGCTGGGCCTCGATTTCCGAAATCTCGCACGTTTGACCTTGTCGCGTCGACGAGTAGTTTGTCATCTCGTCATCCAGGACGCGGTGGAGCTTGCGCATGACCTGGCGCTCGAGTGGGCGGGATGGTGCGGCGCCAGATTGCGACGTCTTGCGGTGCGGTAGTTGCTTCATTGTGATGGCAAGCTGCCGAAGCAAGTCTTGGTTGTGCTGCTTCACAATCTGGACGCCGAACGGGTCCTTCGACGGCCGCACGAGCGTCGCAACCTTCTTCTTCACGACAAATTCATCGCGGTACTCTGTCGGGATCGCACCGTGGAGCAGCTTCCAGTAGTCGTGGCGACTGAGCTTTGCCTTGGACGCCCGCCGTTCTACGCCCATGTAGCTCGCGACGGTGGCGCTTTCACTGGCAGATATCGCTCTATCAAGACGGCGCTCGAGGCGCCATGCGTCCGCTTCCGCCGTGGCACACTAAAGAAATCCTCACTCATGGACTGTCGTGGCTCCCATGCTGCTCGTACCTCCGCAGCCATTTCGCTGCCCGGGATTCTGTGGCGAGCTCTATCCGGAATACCGCTCCAGCATCCGGTAGCTAGAAATGCAGTAAAATTACAGGTAAAACTATGCAATTTCCGAAATCTAGAAGAGAAAAATACTGGAAACCGCCACGGACGGAAGAACTCTCTCGAAGAGGATGCTCCAACTTCTCCACGTTTTGTCCCTCAATCTTTCAAGGTGAGAAAGTCACAGGAATTGAGCAAGTGCTATATAGAAAAAGGTCACGAGCAAGGTTCAATCAAAACGCCTGGGCCAGTTAAGCCACATAGCTGTAGAGCCGGCGGTCAGACTGGCTCCGCGTCAGGTATTCGCGCTCGATGAGACTTTCAATGCGCCGCTTGACAAGCTGAGGCGAAGGCACGAATCGTGTAGCGAGCTGTCGGGTCACTTCGGCCATAAGGTTGTTATGTTGCATCGACTTGCGAGTCTTCATGATGCGCACAATGGCCGCTTCAATGAGATGCTTGCGGTCCTCGGCGACCGTCGACGGAAGCTCGTCACTGACCGTGACGCTGGCGGGCGCATCCCCCGAGCTATCTTTGAGCGACACGAGTGGAATGCGCACCTTGTGGAGCTTCGACTTGTACTCGTGATTGACACCAAAGCAGTCGTCGTCGTCAATACCCTTGCCTCGCGACGACTTGGTGAGGATTCGAAACTTGGGTGTGCAGAGCGAAATCAAGTGACGCTTGAGCTCGGACGGCTCGATGTTGGTCGCAGCTGCAATGTCTCGGTACGTCATGTTCTCGCGGTCGTTGAAGAGCACGAGAATGCACATCTGGTACGTCGAGACCGTGAGCTCGTGGCGCTGGACGTTGGGTCCTACACAAGAGCGAAATTTGCATTTATATACGTGTGAAACGTTGTACCAGAACCGAAGACTGCTTTGACATCGGCAGAGCCCATGTTGTAGAGCCAGTTGAGCTTCCGGCCGTTGTGGCGGCCAAAATAAAACGACTCGAAGCGGTGAATCCACGCGCGGATCTCCAGTGGTGCAACGAGACCTGTCGAGAGGCAATTTTCCGTCGGCCAAAAGCCCGTCGTGAGCACTTGGACCTGCAGCGTCTGCGAGTGCTTCTTGAACCCGTCCATGAGATCCTTCGTCATCGCCATGTCTTTGAACATGCCCTCGAGCTTGGACGTAAACTGATAGCCGCACTCGGCCTTGAGCTTGGAGATCACCATCTTCTCGGCCTCGTCCGACGAACCCTTGGCGTTGAGTAGGCGCTTCGAGAGGAGACGCTTGTAGTACTCCTCGAAGACGTCCTTGTCGCTGAGGAAGCGAAATAGCCCAATAACCTTGTCGACTTGAAATTCCAAATCGTTGTCGTAGCGAGACTTGGACTTGAGGAGATCATCGAGGAACTGTGCGAGCATGAACGCGCACGTCCGCGTTGTGTTGAGAAAGGCTTCAAACCTTTGCCGTCGCGTTAGCGTATGATGGCACATGGAACGATGACGTACCCGCGCTGAATGCACTTGTAGAACGCCTTGTCGTCGCCCCAGCACTGCGTCAAGAACATTGCAAACTTGTCCTTCAGTACCAAGACGGCCTGGACAAACTGCACGGCGCCTTCGGACGGCTGGTGTTGGTTCAACTGCGTCTGGATCAAGTCGAGACCCGTCGACTTGATGTAGTTTGTGCAGCAGGACCCGATCTCTTCGAGTGCTGACGGCGGGGCGCGCTTGAAGAGGACGTACATGCGTCGCAGGTCTACAATTGTGCAATTGACAAATACAACATAAAAGCATCGGTTCAAAGGTAATACCATCGATGCGATCTTCGCGAAACATGGCCACGCACCCCGAGCCTTCCATTTCGACCAAAGCTTTTGCGTGGTTCTCAATGAGTTCGCGCTCGACAATTGCCTTGAGCTTTGCCTCCGTCGAGGCATTGAGGTACTGCAACACGCGGTTGTGCTCTTCCGAGAGGCGCTTGTCGGCCTTTTGCATAAAATCGGGGCACGTGTTTTGGTCCAGAAGTCGCTGGGCCTCGGCGTTGTAGAAGGCCGCCGTCGTGCGGAGGAACTCGGTTTCGAAATCGTCTTCGTACACCTGGTCAATGCATTAGTCGTCAAAGTGCGACCATGGTGTTCTCAAGTACCGTGTTCGTGTGGAGACCCAAGTCCACGAGCATGCTCAAGATGCCCTTCATTATCCCACGGTCGATGAGCTCGCCATTGCGCTCGTTTTCGATGTTTTGGAGAAGCATCCATCGCAGCCGATCCTTGACCTATGCGGATTTGGTTCCTCACGCATATGAGCATGAGATGGACTACATACGTTCGGGTGACGGGCAATCGTATCCCGGAAGAGGAGCAAGCCCATATCGTAGATCGGGACCTTGCGCTTTCCGGGTACGTACGTGCGATCCATGTACATCAAGATATCGCGAATCATGGTCATCGTGATTGTATGGTCCGTCCAAGTTGCGTAGAGCTCGAGCAGAAGCGATTCGTCCGGTGCTTGGATCACGCGGTCAGCGAGTTGAACGAGATGCTCCGTGACGCACTCGACGACGCCCGCGTAAAGCATGTCTCCGTGCTTGTGCAGCACCATGTTGTATGAGTTCCTACGCATACGGGGGTTCGTTCACAGAAGCGGATAAAGAGACGCATGCTCGTACCGGTAGAGCTCCTCGAACGAGAGGAGCGACGCGTTGTGGCCATGGATCTCCTTGATAGCGCATCGGAGGGCCTGCCATGTCTCCTTGGCCTTCGTGACATCCATGCCCACGTTGCTGCGGAAGGGCTTCACGACGAACTTCTTGCGCCCGGCTTCCATCGTCGTCGGTCCCTGTCGTCCGTCCCCTGTGCGCGATCTATGCGAGTGCTCGGAAAATGTGGGCAAAGGCAATACCTTTAAGAATTGATACAGCTTGGTCGCCTGGTGCCTGGCAAAGTCAATATCTTCGAATGGCTGTATCGGATCCACTGTTGTGTGTGGTGCTGCCAAGAAAGGCTCATCGTTCATGGCACAGCATGATTTCCAAGGAGTGGCTCGTGCTGCGTAGGAAGGGTGGTAAAGCCCCCATGATCCAATAACCGGCAGTGCTTACACGGACAAAGCTGCAAACCCGAGAGTCCAGTACATCGAAAACGTAGGCTGACTGAGCTTTGACAAGGAATTGCTATCAACTGTTTGCGCACTATGGCTATCAACCTGATGCGCACCACACTCGCAATCGTTTAATTTGCGGCACAGCAACGATTTCCTAACAAGTTGTAAAGGTGTACCTGAAGAGAAGACTATGTTGTGATTCACAACAGGGTCTTCTTGTCTTACCACTACTGTACTGTATTCTTATAATATTTCGCGATATTTCGCGCTACAGCACAGCGCAGCAGTGCGTCGTTCACTTCTTCTTTGACAAGGTCGCGAAGAGCAACGTAAATGTCGACCGATCGTGACCATCGTGCTCTGAATCGTTTGTTTCCAAAACATCGTTTCAAAGTCGGGCAAATCAATCACAAGGTTCTGCACGCGTGAAAATAGTCGAAGCCATGCTATTTCACGGAAGAAAATTAGAGTTTCGTGGCGAATTCCTACCTGGGTGTGGTGACGAACTTAACGGCGAAAACTTTCAAGTGCATGCGACACATGAGCCTGCCGAATGTATTCTAGGCAAAACCATGTCTCATTCGGTGCCATTTAACGCGAGACTTTCGAAACACTTTGCCGGGACTTTCTTGAAATGTGGAGATACGGAGCGCATTGTAGCTCATCCCGACGAGCCACCGCAACGCGTCGCAGTCGTACGTCGCAGGGCCGCCTTTGCGTCATCAAACATGAGCGCATCTTGCATGAGTGTCATTACCTCTAGAGCCGTCGCTGTTCCGATGCCTACCAATAGGAGTCGATGCAAGTGGCCCTAAAGATGACCCGCAAAGAAAGGTATCGCCTCTGGGGCCGAGACCGGTGGACTGCACCCTGAACTGCACCTGCGCGAGCGCAGCCGGATTCCCGAAGCCTACAGTGTACTTGTCGATGCGCCGATCACTTCCGTGCCATCAAAGCGACCAGGATCCGGATAAAGATAGACAGCGCTAGGGTATGGTATACAAAAACGAAGAGTCGATGGGTCGAGTGACTAGATTGGGCCATACACAGTTTCGATATCCAAGGCAGAGGAGAACGATGGCCGCATCGCTCGACGAGATCGTGCACAACAGCCGCGCCGTGACGGACGGCCTCAAGAAGATGTACATCTCCAAGATTAAGCCGCTCGAGAAGAAGTACCTCTTCGACGAGTTCCACTCGCCATTGCTCAGCGAAGCCGACTTTGACGCCAAGCCCACGGTGCTCATGATCGGCCAGTACTCGGTCGGCAAGACGTCCTTCATCGAGTACCTTCTCGGCCAAAAGTTCCCCGGTGCGCGCGTTGGCCCCGAGCCCACGACCGACCGCTTCATGGCCGTCATGTACGGCGACGAGGAGCGCATCGTGCCAGGCAATGCGCTCGCCGTCTCACCGGATCTCCCGTATGGCGGCCTGAGCATGTTTGGTACGTCGTTTCTCAACAAGTTTGAAGCGTCGCAAGTGCCATGCAAGCAGCTCGAGCACATGACCGTCATCGACACGCCGGGTATCCTGTCGGGCGAGAAGCAGCGCATTTCGCGCGGCTACGACTTCGTGCAGGTCGCCAAGTGGTTCGCCGAGCGTGCCGACATGATCCTTCTCCTCTTCGATGCGCACAAGCTCGACATTTCGGACGAATTCCAGCGCGTCATTGAAGTCCTCAAGGGCCATGACGACAAGATCCGCTGCGTTCTCAACAAGTCGGACCAGATCGACCAGCAAAAGCTCATGCGCGTGTACGTATTGTGTGTATGCATGAGAATGATGCAGCACGCGAGGACGAGAAGGCCCCATTGCGCAGGGGTTTTGAGGCCTCCCAGAGGCCCCTGAAACCAAACCCGCTACGTCGTGGTGTGATTGCCGTCTATGTACGGGCGTTCGCACTGTGATCAGAGCGTGCTGCTTTCTTTTTGGGATTCTTGCTTGGTCTTTGAAAGCTAATGTTGGCGTTTGTGTAGGTACGGTGCACTCATGTGGTCCATGGGCAAGGTCATGAAAACTCCGGAAGTCATGCGTGTTTTTATCGGGTCCTTCTGGGACCAGCCACTACTCTTCAACGACAACGCTGCCCTCTTCGAGAAAGAGCGCAGTGACCTCATGAGCGAGCTCCGGAAGCTGCCGCACAACGCTGCGATCCGCAAGGTGAATGAGCTCGTTAAGCGTGTGCGCCTGGCCAAGGTTCACGCATACCTCATTGGCCACCTCCGCGACCAAATGCCCATGATGATTGGGAAGGACCGCAAGCAACAAGAGCTTATTGCGGCCTTGCCGCAGGTCTTCCGTGAGGTCCAGAAAAAGTACAACCTCCCGCCGGGTGATTTCCCCAGCCTCGAGGACTTTCAGAAGAAGCTCGAGGAGCGAAAGTTTGACAGCTTCAACAAGCTGCAGATCAAGATGATCCAGGACGTCGAAGAGCTCATGTCGCGTGATATTCCCAAGCTCGTACGCATATATGGGTACAAACGATGTACGATGAGCCACGTGTGTAGATGATGGCGCTGCCCAAGAAGGACGGCACGAATGTTCGCACCGACTCTAGCGACTCGATCAACCCTTTCCTGTCCAAGACACTCGACTGGGTCGTCACACCTTTCAAGGAGGAATATGACGCCATCTTCCGCACGCTGAGCGTCAACTCGATGGGCGAGGCCAGCGGTATGGCGTGTATGACGCCTCTGCTTGCCACGGGCTGCTCCCAGGAGCTGCTCAAGGTCATTTGGGATCTCGCCGACGTCGACAAGGACGGCTTCCTCGACAACGAGGAGTTTGCTCTTGCCATGTACCTCTGCCACCAAGTGAAGGACGCCAAGGACACAGGCTTCGAGCTTCCGAAGGAACTTACGGAGAACATGTACCCGCCAAGCCATCTCGGCCGCAAGTAGTCGGCGTAGCATTGATCTTCTCGTTCATATATATCTCGTCGATCATGTTGTTTGCTCCTCTTGCACTGCACGACACGTGTAGCTTGGGACGGAGGTTGTATGGTTACGACGGCGCCGTCAGCAGAAATTCGTCCTGGGCAGCTTCGCGCAACTCGTCGTAGGTGAGTGCGCGTTCATCTTCGTCGAGAAGTCGCGCTCCCGAACTACTAGACGTCTCGGCCACAGGTAAGCTCGCAGGAGAAATCGCGTGCTTGGACTTTGGCTTGGCGGCGCTATGAGTGGCGGCTGGTGCTGGCGTAAGCTGCGCGATGACGCACTTTTCGATCGTTTCGAGGTACTCGAGCATGTTCGCGTCCGTAATGTCGGTAAGGCTACCGTGAGACGGCGTTTTTTGCTTATCGGTTGTTTGATGCAGGAGCGTAAAGATCGAGTGCACGGACGCCTTGATCCGCCCGAGACGCACGCACGTCTCGTCGAACTCGGTATCCATCTGGGTGTTGCGCTCGTCGATGGACCGCAGCTTGGCACTGAGCGCACGAAGGTGCGTCTTATCAAGGACGCTTGCGCCAAGTCCTTCCTGCTGCTTGTACGCTTCGAGCGCCGCGACCGTCCGATCCAACTCAATGCGCACGTCGTCCACTTCTTTGTGGAGGCCTTCAACGTGCTTGAATTTTTTGAAGTTGTCTTCGTCCTTGCGCTGAATCTAGCTCAAAATGACAAGGTCCGTCCACACTGGGGCTGAAGGATTACTTCAAGTGTTAGCCTTTCGGCATCGGGGACGCCAGTCTCGGCAAAGATGTGCTCGAAGAGTTGTTGGTACTTGACAGCTTCGGCGCTCGAAGCGCTCGCCATCGCTTTATCGTACGCAATCTTCCATGACGAGAGTGCCGAGGCATGGTGCAGAGTCAGCTCCTGGTCAGGCGACAGCTGGCCGCTGACAATCTCGGCTTCGGGGGCCAACTCAATTGCCCGCGCGAGCTCCGCGGCCTCGTGGCTTGACGAGGCGATGAGCAGCTACAGGATTCGATGGAATGGTGCTTCGCGCATAGATATGCAGAAGTTGCACGCACCCGAAGCTCGCGGAACTCTTTTTCATACGACTGCTGCTCTGCGTCGACGAGAGCTTGGAGTTCGTGCACTTCCTTATCAATCTGAACTTTGCCTGAGACGCTGCGAGCGAGCTCAGACGTCGCCGCTTCCTATCGATTCTATGCATTCCAGTACACACACCTCGCGATCCAACTTACGAGGCGCGCTTTGTACTCGAACGTTTCTCGCTCGAGTTTCTTGTAGATACCATCAAAAACGACCCGGTCGCGCCGGACCTTGTCAATTTGCTGGCGCAGGTGCTTGTTCACGGAGTCGACTTCGTTCTTCTTGACGAGTGATATCTCGAGCCGGTTCTACTCCCATGTCTATACATGTAGTAGACTGTTTTGACCCATCCTCACCTCAAGGGCGCGGAGGCGACGCATAGCAGCGGCAGCTGACTCGAGCTTTTCGCTTTGCACGAACTCATCGCGGACGCGTTGTAACTCGTCATGGTGCCGACGGATCGCAGCCTCAAGCTTGACGATCGTGCGCTTCTCAACCTCGATCTTCTGCGTATATGACGTGCTCTGCTTCTGGAGGCGCTGGAGCTTTTCCTGCTTGGCCGCACCCATCATCGTCTTGGCCTCGCGCAGCTCGATCGCAAGCTCTTGCTTGAGGATCTGATTGCTTTCGTGGATCTGCCGAATCACCGCTCGCTGCTCCTGGACTGTGTATCGCTTTGTCGTTGTGTCGTCGGTGTCGAAGCGCAATCCCGACTCGTTTACTTCATCGTCATGCGTATCATCATCTTCATCGTACGACTTGGACACGCGACCATCAGCATCCATGCTTCGCTGCAAAAAGAGAATGACGACTGCTCAAGATATATTGAAACGACAAGACGAGGAATGTTTGAATCAGGCTCACACATTACAGTAAACGCCACACAGAAAGACGCGTGAACCCAACTAACAAGGCGGCATTAGCCGAAGCACGTCACCGGCGCGGAGACGCGTGGCCGGGTTTTTATCCAATAGGCCACGCAGAAGACTCTTGAGATCGTCCGAGACCGATTCCCAAACGGGTTGCGAGAACTCGACAGGGCTGTGACACACGTTGTGGAGGATCTCGGCCTCGCTAAGCGATCCGCGCGGGTCGAATGGGTGGCAGCCCGAGAGCATGATGTACAGAATGCACCCGAGGGACCACATGTCCATCGCTGCCTCGACCTTCGCGTGCGGGGTGCTAAGCATTTCGGGCGACCAATACGACTTGGTACCGCTCTGCGGAATGCTCGAGAGCGTGATGGCGCGCTTTAGCGGCATTGAGCTGGCACGTGGGTTCGGGATAGTCGCGGATCCAAAGTCAATAATCTTGACGCGCGCGCTCTCGTCGTTGGCGATCATGATGTTGTCGGGCTTCAAGTCGCAGTGTACCATGCCGTGCGTGTGCATAAAGTCCAGAGCTGACGCAACCTGAGTGAGGATGCTTCGAGCAGCCTAAGTTTGCATTTTAGTCCTGCTAGCGACATCGACGTCAACGTACGCCATCGTGGAGCCGCTTGCGCTGTTGTACGTAATCAAAGAGCGTCATGCCGTCAACGAACTCTACGACGATGTAGTGGAAACCGTCGTGCGTGTAGTAATCGTTGAGCTCAACGATATTGGCGTGGCCGCCGGCCATTTTGACGCAGCTCAAAGCCGTGCGCTCACGCGTCGCCTCCTCGTAGCAGTCAGCAATCACCTATTCACAAACAATGCGTGAGATATTGATGAGACCCTGGACATCACCTTGACGGCAGACAACTTGTTGTTGTCCTTGTGAATGCACTGCATGACCATACCAAAGGCGCCAGAGCCGAGTGCGCGAGAGAACACAATGTCGTACTCGTCGTCAAAGACCCGCGAGGATGTAATCGCTCCGTCATTTTGTGTAGGCGAGCTAGACACAAGCCACGTGGCGCCAGCAGTGGCTGCGACGCCTAGCAGAGGGAGGTAGTCGCACTGCTCCAGGCGGCAGGAGAAGCGCGGTGCCATCGCAAGGTTCCAGAAGCCGCGCTTCGTCGGTCGGTATCGGCGTCGGATCGTGGTGGCAGCGGCTCGAAACATCACTTTGTGGGCGACATCCACCTCTGCAGCGGCCGCGCCTGGCTCTCTTCCAGCTGGGTGCCGTCTTTCCAGTGGCGGTTCCATTCAGTTTTTATTCTGCTACTTTGAATTTTCACTCGGTAACTCTATGTTTGTGAGCTAAACCTACATTAAAATGATATTAAAAATGACGCTGTCGCCATGTCTATTTTACACCAATCGGGGCGTCGCACCTGCTAGATTCCTCAAGGCGCGGATCTGATTGGCTACTGCGACGGCAAAATCACATTGAGCCTTGGCCAAGCACAAGCAGCAGCCACCGAGACCGCACCGAGACTGTAATTTCCTGTCGAATTTTTCGCAATTGCACGAGTGCACACCAAGGGTATATAAGAGATGCATCTCTTATATACCCTTGTGCACACCTACCGGTACACTCTTACAATTGTAGCTCGCACATGTGTGTGTAGTAAGCCGTTGCTCTCGATTTACTGAAGACGTCAACACACTGTCCGGCAGTGAACTGAGGGCTACCTGTACTGTGACCATTGGTTGCGTTGTTAGCAGGCAGGAGATATCGACCGCATCCCTAACATCTTCCTCGTCGCAGGTAAGCTCACTCGTTAGCTCTCTTCGGGTATCCACACCAGCACAATAAGCATCGCGGGACGCAACCCCAAGCGTCGTTTCTTGGGTCTGCTGTGCGTCAGCGTAATGATCGTAAAAGTGATGTTCATGAGAGCTTCAAAAGCTCTTTCGGTCTATTATGCCAAGGTCTACAAAGCTGTCGACAATACAATAGGTCGATGCTGAGGATCATGTGCTGCTGCTGGGCGCGTCGAGTTCCTCGGCTTGATAGCGCAGGA
Organism: Saprolegnia diclina VS20; assembly: GCF_000281045.1. Taxonomy (NCBI): domain Eukaryota; phylum Oomycota; class Saprolegniomycetes; order Saprolegniales; family Saprolegniaceae; genus Saprolegnia; species Saprolegnia diclina. The sequence continues at coordinate 230,492 of NW_008246129.1, forward strand.
TCGACCGTGGTAGCGCGATGATGCTAAAAATGCTGTCGTTGAAGGCTTGGACCGCCGAGTACTTTGCACCTTCGCACGAAATGGCGATGATAGTCGTGATTTGTACCTTCTTGCTGAGCGGAAGATCGCGATCACGGATTTGGATGTCATCTTGAGAATATCTGGGTCGCCTTCATATTGGTGGGCGGCGAGCATTGGTCAAGGACAAATTGTCCTTGACCAATGCTTTTGAGTACGACGCATTCGAGAAGGCCAGAGGCTTACGTAGTGTGACAGGAAGGCGTGGCAGCCAAGGTGTACAACAAATACGAACGTTCACAGTGCTTGCGTTGGCGGTGTGAATGAGTGATGACGCTACTTTCTTTTCATGGCAATGCAATCCATTATAGTTGGTACGATTGGCGATATCGTTTACATGAAAAAATCATCGTCATCACCAGTGGCCACGTTGCCCTCAGTGTCGGCAACAACCTGGACGTTGGTTTCGTGCTGCTTGCGGCGCTTGCTCTTGTGCTTGGCTTCAGCCAGCTTGCGCTTTGGCTGCTTCATCTTCTTGGACGCCGCAGTGTCGTCATCGTTGTCCTCATCCTTCGCGTTCTCCTAGATTATTTTAGATAACGGTATAGAGCGTTTGGCCCACTTCGTCGGATTCTGCCGCTGACGACTCCTTTGCGTCGCAGAAGCAGTAGTTGTCGAAATCGGCGTGTGACTTCTGTGCCTTGTACGCTTTGATCGCCGCCTCCTTCAACTCACCTTGCCTAGTCGCGTGTGTGTACACAACTCGTATGCAGTGATTCTCTGTACCGAGCAAGTTCGTCGTCAGAATGCTGTTTTTTGGTCTTCTCGGCGAAGAGGTTGATGTATTTTTCGCCCTTGGGGTAGTAAAAAATGTACTACATCGCAGCAGGAGTTATCAGCACCACGGAATCCACTTATTATACGATACCATCATGTCTTTCTTCGCAGCCTCGTAAGCTTCCTCCAACGCCTTGGTCCGTGTAGCCGTGATCTGCGCCTTCAGTTTTTTCAGCGTGCGCATGACGCGTCGCCGGTCAAAGAACTTGACTTTTCTGTACTTGAGCGAGATTTCGCGCTCAGTCTCTTGCTGCAGCTTGGTTTCCACCTGCGCTTGGAGGTCGGCGAGCTCCTGCGTCTTGGCTGTGCGAATGTCCTCGGGCAGCGTCTATAATCGTTTAGGCATTGGAGAACGATGGAATCAATGACGTACGTCCTTCTTCAGAAGGCGCTCAAGATTGCGCAGCTTGTTCTTGAGCGACAGGGTCTTCTTCTTGGGCTTGGCGCCCGCCTTCTTTAAACGAAGGATCGTCCCTGCAGTCGGTGCCATCTTGTTGCGTTTCCAGATTGATGGTTGGCGGAATAAATCTGTGGTCTTCGAAGTTCGGTATCGAAGTACGAAGCGTTTGGCGATGGGCTTCTGCGATCTTTTGCCAAGGCGTTGGTGGCCAAGGAAGTTGTCCCGCAAGATGAAAGTGGCGGCAAGAGGAATCGATTTTGCTCGCGAGCACCGATATGTCTTAATAGTTATTACACGTGTATGACATGCAATCATAACCTTTGTACCCCATCTCCAGCATGAATGCTCCGGGCGATCGACAGTGTCTTTTCTCCAAGGTCAAGTCGCTTCAATCAGTCTCAACCACCGCAGGGCCGCACGTTGCAGTCTAGAGATAGCTGCCATACGACAATTCAACAGGAATGCATCGTACTTGCAATGCAGGATACATTACACGTTGGTTTACCGCTTCTTGAAGCCATACTTCTTCCGCTCATAGAAGAGATCGGTCTTGGAGCTGCCAACGTTGACAATCTTTGGGCAGCCGTCGCGATCCTTCTCAAGTTGCGTGCACTCTCGACAATAGTACGCGTCTGAGATACCAGGCCCGCCGCAGATGACGCAGCGGCCTTGGTACGAGCCGTAGTTGCACTCATCACAGACGCGCACAAGCGTCTGAGGCTTGACGTACGAGTCGCAGATGACGCACTTACCGTCATCCTTCTCGCAGAGGCGGCCGATTGCAATGCCGGGCTGCTTGCGGCACATGATGAGGTCGGGGTGGTGCTTGGCCATTGTTCGGATTTGCGCTGTGTGGTGTCAGCTAGGCAATACAGTATTTTACTACTATATATATAGTGTTGTGCATTGACGGACAGAACCAAATTGCTGTAATAAGCAGCATTATTTTATAATATCTTGTTTTCTCTATTTCTGTGGCTGGCTTGCAGGCTCCCGGCTAAAAATACTTGAAGCAGCTGCGGTCGTATCGCTGGCATTGAATAACTTGCTTTTTGTATCAGATGGCACAGGTTTTTTTTAAACAGACCGCGTGGGCTGCTTGAAAAATTCAAAACCAGCTGGGGCGCACACTTTCGGCTTTGATTGGCGGAGTATTTCTCGGGAGCCAATGAAATCACTATGCGGGGTAGGGGAGAACGCGGGGCGCAAAAAGAAGCAGCGCCTTTTAAGCCGCCGGTAGTATACTATATTCAACGTCAGTTCAAATTTCTCTTTGGCGGCGTCTATACTATAGATAGACCCTGTGAAGCCGACGAGGTACTGGAACGGCATGCTGCCGACGAAGCTGGTCATCTCACGGGAATGATGCGATAGCTACGATATCCACCATTTACGCCCAAGAAGACACGATCAAGATGGACTCGCCGCACTCGGCCAACGAAGTCTGGGGTGATATGCCCCCTGTCGTGAACAAGAAGAAGCGTCGTCTACAGAAGAAGGCGCCCGGTGCTCCCAAGCGAGGCAAGTCGCCGTACATCCTCTTCTCGATGGACAAGCGTGAGGAGATCAAGGCGACAATGCCCCCGAACTCAAAGGTCACGGACGTCATGCGTGCCATTGCTGACGCGTGGAGCAAGATGTCGGAGGAAGAGAAGGCGCCATGGAAGCTCTCGGCCGAGTCGGACAAGCAGCGGTACGAGGAAGAGATGGCAACGTACGACGGTCCCCTCCGTGTGCCCAACAAGCGCGCCAAAAAGCACCCGAACGCTCCCAAGCGTGCGTCGTCGGCCTTCCTCTTCTACTCGCAAGTTATGCGCCCCCGCATCAAGGCTGAGCACGCTGACATGAAGAACACGGAGATTTCCAAGCAACTTGGCGAAGCGTGGGCAAAGGCCACGAAGGCCCAGAAGGCGCCCTTCGTCGAGAAGGAGAAGGAGGACCGTGCCCGCTACAAGCGTGAGATGGAAGAGTGGAACAGCAATAAGACGGAGCGAGAGTTCCAAGAAGCCCAAGCGCAGCAGTACAACCCGTCGCAGTACGGCTTTGATCACTTGGGCCACTTCCCGGCTGAAGAGTACCATGGCACGGATGTCTAAACGTGCTCCGGTAGCACACCCTCTTTTTGCACAGTGTAGTTTGTCATACATCATCCTCTCCCGAGTTACTCTATAAAATGCTGCATGTTCACCCTGCCTTTTCTCGTTGTTGTGAGTCTTTAGCTGAGTAGGGATAGTGCGCGTGTCCTCCCGCCGGACGCAGTTGTCTGATATACTTAAATACATCTGCCGCGTGGAGCCATTGCCCCATGGTGGAGCTCATGCTCATGCCGCGTGGGCGGTTGGAACGAATGCGATATCCACCGGATACGTTAACCGGCTGGATCGCATGCTTGCTATTTTTGCACCCAATTTCATTTTGGCGTCTCGAAGACTTGCGACGATGGAAGCACTCATCGGTCAAGTCCATCTGCCGGCGGTAGCATTTGAATGATGAACCAAGCTCGCGCTCACATACATGAGTTGCGTAGGACATCCAGAGCATGTCGGAGCGGGACTTCCTTGCAAAGACCAACGTCGAGCTCGCCTTTGTAGCCACCAGACCCCCCTTACGGGCATTCTAACTCCAATACCTGTAGGGCCTGACGCGCGACGAAGCCATTGCTCGGCGGCTTTTGCACGGCGTCAACCGCGTGACGCCACCCGTAAACTGTCCATCGTGGGTCTGCTGCCTGCTGCCATGTATTCTCCGGACAGAGACAATGCGACTATACACGGCCAACTGCCCGAAGGAGGTTACCGTCGTTCGCAGTGGCAAAAAGCTCTGCATGGACGCCGCCAGCCTCGTCTTTGGCGACGTTGTCATGTTTAAAGGTTCGTGGACATTCGAAGAAGTCAGCTCCATTCAAGGCAATGCGCATGTAGCTGGAGACGTCATCGCAGCCGACTGCAGACTCTTGGAATGCTCCGAAGATTTTACGGTGCGACCGACACGCCGATCCAGATTTATTGATATAGTCTAAACGTTATGGTAGGTGGAGATGAGTAGCCTGGCCAACGAACGCAACCCGCGGGTCGGCACCACCGAATGCACCGACAAGGATCAGGGCATATTGAGCCGCAACATGGTGTTCATGTCGACGACTATCATCAAAGGTGACGGCGTTGGCGTCGTCGTGGCCACAGGAGACAACACCATCTGGGGCCAGCTCATCTCGAACAACACGTGGCCGGCGGACGCAGCACAGTCATCTGAGTCGGATCGCTTCATTGCGAATAAGGTCTAGCAGCAAATTTGCTTTACTACCTTATGAACGAGACAATCAACTATGTGTGTCGTGAATGTGTTCAGGTGGACAAATGACGTCGAAAATGCGAGGTTTATCGGCGGGCTGGAGCTGCGTTGCCTCCTTGACCTTGGGCTGCCGGCGCATCACCGCCTTGCAAGAGCACGATCAAGAGCGGCACAATGATGTACCACTACGAGGTGCAGATCGCATAAGGAGGGACGTATGAACGACAGGGACTCACGTATTTGCGGAAAAAGCTCTGCTGCTCCTCGGGCTCGGGCTCGTTCTCGGAACGCACAGGGGCAACTCCAGGAGGCGCAGCCACCTTTGTGGCGGTGATGACGATGCGCGGGACTCTAAGAGGCGAATGCCGTGAGTTTGATCGATCATGCCATGCCTCGTAGCCAAGTTTACTCAGGGCCATCCGTTGCGCCAAAGATGGCGCCAGTGCTGTAAAAGGTGGCCTCCTTGAGAACGCGCTACCAAGAAACTGATCTCAGCCGTACAAGTATCCCTACCACGAACCTTAGCGACATCACTGCACGTCTTGCTGTCAACGAAGGGCGTTCGGAACTCAATCGAAATCAAGTGGCCGACTTCGTTCACATGGAACGCTAGGTCCTCGCGGAAGCGCGCCTTGACTAGGTAGCACTATGGTGCAATATGAGAATCACGCAGCCATTGTCATAACGGAAACGCCGTACGGCAGGCACGGAAGCCACGACAAACGGCGACTTCGGGTTGCCTGGCTCGGAGCGGGCGCGAACCGTGTAAAACCCGTCTTGAGCCACCAGTTTCTAGGCACACATGACGATAGGTTGGAATGAATCATCAGGGCAAACCTGAAATGCGGACCGCTGCTGCTCGTTGAGCGTAAGTTTCGACGGGAAAATGGCCGTTGGTTTAGTCGGGGCAAAATCAATGTTGACATCACCGCGGGGCGAGAAGGTGCCGATCATACCATCTTTGGCGATGGAGTGCTCAAGGTCCAGCGTATACCCGCGCTTCGAGCGCACGGTCTCGATATTGAGCTCGACATCCTCAAAGTCGTTGCGGCTACGATTGAGACGTTCGCGCGCCGGTGTTATGGCATCAATCGTCGTACCTCGACTTCTCCTGCTCGCGGGGGTCGCATACAGCGAGCTGGAGCAGACCAGCGAAGCACAGCGTCAGGAGTACGAGCGTCGTCTTCATGCTTGCAGCCACAAGAAGCTTGAATTGACGTCCCTTGAGCGTTGCTGCAGAGACGCACCTAATTCTCCATATTGGTGCGCTTTTCCGAGGCACATCTCGACCAAGTGCGCTGCTCTAAGTGCGGTGGTTCTTTTATGTGCCCGCTTGGCCAATGGTAATCTACGAAATTGCCATTCGCGAAGAAACCAACCGCGCAGCGTTAGCATGGAAGACAAGAACGGACCCGTCGTCGGCAAGTCGGGCAAGAAGATCTGCTGCTCCTGCCCCGAGACCAAGTCGGTGCGCGACCTCTGCGTTATCTCCAAGGGTGAAGAACACTGCGCCGACGTTATTGAAGCTCACAAGCAGTGTCTGCGTGCCGAAGGTTTTCGCATTAAGTAGGGACGACAAGCAAGCGAAATCTTTATGTACTATCCTATCCTCGCTGTACGAGCATTGTGTTTAGTCTTGGCGCGCACTGCAAGCAATCGCATAAGACAACGTACATCATGGGGACAGGAGCCGGTTCGGAGCATAGTGACCGACATATTGCTATAACAAAACACACCCTGGACCACACCAACGGTGGTAGCTGCCCTAGCTGTGTGCATGACCAGATCGTTGGCGCCCATAAGCACCAACAATTGTACAATTGTAGCTTTCCATCCGCATGTGATGTAGATCGTTCCGCGACTTCGCTTACCTTCGCACGGTTTCAACCACTTCAACCAATGCCGGTAGCACCAGTTCGCAAGAACCGTCCGTAAAGAGCCCAAGTCCTTATCAACGGTGCTGGTGGTCCACGCCGAACTGAATCTCGGCAACGCGGAAACAAGTTCGAGAAGGGTCGCACAGTTCATGTCGCCATCGTGGCTTCAGCGGAAGGCACAACGCTGCGTATCCGGATGGCTTGTTTTGGTGGCACGGTATCCGGGTATTTGAACGCAGGCCATGCGATCGACTTCGCCGGTGACCCGTGTGCTGTACCGCGAGTTGCTCCGGAGCGCCTATCTTCTCGACAAACACGCAGCAGTAAAGGCGCTTCTGTGCCCCAGCGAGATTGCTGACAATGCTATATGCTACAAGGCTGTCATGGGATTACACCAGCATCAACTGGTACATCTCGTGCTCCAGGACGACGGGGCCTCTCATTCACAAGATCTGCTGTAGTGTTACTGGCCGTACGAGTCGGCTACTCATCGCATGCGTGCACTCTTTCGAACGTCCCCAGCTTCATCAGAGGCGCTCGACGCAGCCTTCCGTGGTTTGCGCTACCTCAATGCCAAGCTGCATCTTGCTCGGGAGCACAATTTGCTGCACGTCGAGTCAGACGAGCTACCCTCACGCCCTCCCCGCATTACAACGTAAGATAGCGTCGCCTCTCGCAACGGTTGACGCCTGTGAGTAGAACTATTCGTCGGGGCGTTTTTTTGATCGCTCACCCTCTGACCGTGCGGCCGTTTGAGCAGAGCGTGGTTCTGCTGACGCGCCACGACACAAAGGGCACGAAGGGCGTCATCATCAACGACAAAGGTGACGCGAAACAGTCGTCGCTTGGTAGCTACCCAGTCGAGAGTGCGCTTCAAACCGCTTTTCCGTCGCACCCGATTTTGTTTGGTGGTCCTGTTGCGAACAACTCAATTCAGGTGCAACCTTCACGCATTCATAACCTATTCCTTACGTACTAGTATGTAGTTCTTGCATCAACACGCCGAGCTTGGTGGCAGTCTTGTAACGCCTGACGAAGTGGATACCCCGCTCTTCATTCAGCACGACCTCTCGCTGTTGGTCAAGCCTGCCCACGCCAACATCGACCGCAGCAAGGTGCAGTCGCACTGCTCATCTTGTCATCAGCCTTGTCAACCAAAGTTTCTATTGAATAGGTCACGTTCGTCCATGGCCATGCATCTTGGGTCCCAAAGCAGTTACAACGCGAACTTGATACTGGTGGCTGGCTCATGGTGGAGGCACCTCTAGCGTTGGTGCTCAATCCACCAACAAACCTCTGGACGCATATGCTCCAAGAGCTCGGCGATGAACATGCTGCGATGAGTCGCATCCCGAGATCTGTCGACTTCAATGTGCCCCCCGAAGGCAAGACAATTTAGTAGTATCGTGAATATACGCTGGTACTTATGCCTCCTTGAGCTGTTTTTGGAGCACGTAAATGAAAAAAGGTTTGGCAACACTCGGCGCGGCAGCGCTTGGCGAAAGTTCTTGGCACTCGAGAATTTCCCACATGTGATGGTCCGAAGTTGTTGGCCAATCGAGGAGGCCGATGCGGTTGTTTGGGTTGCCATACGTTAGAAGAATCATGGCCCCCATCGGTTGCAGAAGCCGCATGCATTCACTCATGACGGCCGCGGCATCCGGGAAGTCGGCGGCGTTGTCACTTGTTAGCGTCTTCCAAACGTGCGTGCCGGTTGCGAGGTCAGTCTCGGGCGCCAAAAGCATCGTATCCAAGCAGCCTTTGTCGACGATACAAGCGACAGAGTTGTCGCCAAACCCTGTCATCTTGGTCATGTCGGCGGATACAAAATGCACCGAGGAGTCCGCATATTTCGCTTGCATGTTCTTGACGACGTTGGCTGCGTAGTCGGTGGCCGTCACATTGCAGAACCTACGTCAAGGTATCGTGCTGCTCGCGGGAATCTAACGTACCCGTCCTTCTCCATGTCAATGGGGAGCGTGCTCGCGCCACTGCCTGCGATAAGCACAGCGTCCGATGGCACTGCGTAACGCCGAAAGAGGTCGCGCATGATCGCATACGAGCAGTACCAGTCGAATTCGTCTTCGTCTTCGTACCGGCTTTCCCAGTACGTTTGCTTTCCGAGCTGAATGAGCGAGATCTTGGTCGCGTGCGGTCGCACAATCTCGTCTCCAGCTGCCATTGTGGCCACTGGCCAAATCAGCGACAAAAGCTTGCCCGTGTCAACGCAAAAAAGTGGCGCGACTTGGACGTTATTGTTGCTCTTGCCACAACGCAGACTACCATAAAATGTCGTGAGGTGCGTAGTCCGAGAGACAAATTTGTACATTGCACCGACGTCATCAAGGACGTAGTGGTACAGGTCGGACGCATTGTGGCCAAACTTGATGCTGTACGCGCAATGCACAAGATTCACGACGATATCATCCACCGTCGCCACCTCTGGCGCAAAGTGCGACGTGATCTTCTGAATCTTGTGGCGCAGAGTCTCGTTCGTTTCCAGCTCTTCGCGCGCGTTGCGAGCCGTCTGGAAGAGCCATGCATGATCGAGGACCCAAATGCCGCTCTCGGGCTCTGCGGATCTTGTTGCAACAATCCTCGTCTTGCCATCGACGACCTCGCGCCGCAGTAGCGGACAGCCATAGTCGTTGGAGAGAGCCTTGAGCAACGCTTCCTCGCGCAAGTGGATGGGAACATCGTAGTGGCTTAACTGAGCAGCATGCCGCTCCATGAGCTGCTCCATTACCATTGGAGCTTGTAACCAAGTGACAAGCGCCATCAATTTCGCTCGCAAGTATCCGGATATCAGACGAGTACCGCATAAACTGTGGGGAACTAACAAACGTGCCTAATAAAAGCGAAGAAGAGAAGAAGAGAAGATCGACTTTGGAATGACGTCCCATCGTCTCATCGTCCCGTCGTCCCAAGGATTCCCTTGCGTCGTCCCATCGCCATGTCCTTCGAAAGCTGACCTTCTATCGTGGTTGAACGACAAAAATAGATGCCGCATAAAACCATTTGATGTTTGTATAGGCCCCATAAAGGGGCCTATTTTCGGCCTAATTTCTACCAATAGCCGTGCGCTAAACCACCAGATACAATCCGGATACTTGTCAGCCAATGCCTATGCTCGATGAGGATCGCCAGCCAATGCCTATGCTCGATTTGTGATACTCGAATAGGCATTGGCCAGTGATCCCGCTAGACGGTTGCCACAAACTTTGTGGCAACCGTCTAGCTCTGCTGCAAGCTCATGACGACTACCCTTTAAATGGTGGGACTATAACACACGTGTGCCTGTTAAATCGAAGAAAGAGAAGAAAAGAAGGAGGAAGTTCGATATGACATGGCGATCTTGTGCAAGCGGTACTCTGCGCGCGGCGGGAGCTCATGGCGGATGCTCCTTTACATGCCATGCGTGGTTTACATGCTGGTGTTTGTATACCTGGGTGGCACCTTTTAAATGCGCCTATAAACTCTAATTTCTACCAATTAACGAGCGTAAAAGCCTTGTAGCCAATGCGGGTGTTGCACTGGGCGAACGCAACACCCGCACTGGTCAGTTTGGCCCCCTCACGCAGGTTTTTTGACCAATTAGAATCGTTGGCGCCGAGTCTAGAGAGCTGGGTATTGAACTCGAGCGTTTACTCGCGGAGTTCATCAACCCAGCAATCTGTGCTTACGCAATGATGCTGCTACTTTTCTTCGATAGTAATGCCCTGTGTGCGACCCGATATGGCGGCTCGTAGAGTCTCTAGTTATCACTACCCTACAGAAGCTCATAGATCACGACGAACTTCTTGAGCATCATGTACTGCCTAGTGTAGGTATTGCTCATGAGGATCGCGAGACCGTAGCTCGCGTTGATGCGTGTGGCAAGGCTGGCAGCTACCCGTGGAATCGATCGGAGCACCGACCACTGATGAAGAACGATGGACTGTCCGTCAAGCCCTATTGGGTCACGGCTTTTACTGAGCAGCAGTAAAGCAAGCTCACTCGCGCTCCATGTCGCCAAGCACGAGTGTGCTGAAGCGCCAAAACGCTTGCGCGAAGATCGCGATCTGACGGCTTCGAACTTCGTGTTACCGAATTATTTCTTTTAGACCAATGCGGGTGTTGCATTTGGCAAAAAATCAGCCAATGCGGGTGCCCAAAGGCCGTGTTACGACGATTTTAGACCAATGCGCGTGCGGGATTTCGCCCACCACCTAATTGGTAGTCCCCAGATAAGCTCATGGCGTCCGCCCGTCGGTCGTGCACTGTTGTCGGGCTCAACGACCGGCAGCTCGACGACCAGCAGCTCGACGCGACTGACTGAAGCCT
>NW_008246129.1:253783-280002 GCF_000281045.1 Saprolegnia diclina VS20
TAGTACATCGCTTTGGCCGAAGAGATAAGCAAGGTACCCGCCGGTGATGAAGCTAGTGCATTGTATTCATGTTACACCAACGATGTGGCAGGGACGTCGGTGAAGCTGTAGGACGCATTGCCCTTGTGTTTCGAGGCATATGTGGTTGGACTTGAGCGTGCCATGTTGGAAGCAAGCCCCCCAATCATGGTACTTGCATCAAGTGGGCACCTTGGTTGCGTACCGTAATGTCGCAGAGCTGCCGGGGCTTGAGCCAATGGGTTGCTTGAACGCGACACAGATCCAAGTGCGAAGGGTGTCGATGGACTTGGCAATATGGCCCGTGATGGATCGCCGGGTTGGTTTGGTGGAAGCGCATGCGACAAATGCATCGAGTTGAGAGGCAGTCCCATCGCATTGCTCACGCGATGTCGATTGCTTCCGACTGCAATTGGACCAAATTGCGTCTGAGTGCCTCGAAGTGGCATGAGACCCTCAAAAAGGCCTGCGCTGGCACGCCGTGCGAGATGGTGCAGTGGCTCTGGACTTGTGCTGGACCGGACCATGCTCGCTGAAGTCGTTGACATCAAGTGCATCGTTTCGGACAGCAACATCCGCTCAAGCGCCTCAGAGCCCGCTGTCGCTGACGAGTTTCGGCGACTTAGCCCCGAGTCCTCGGCCTGTCCAGATGGGACGACTTCAACCACCGGAGAGCAGGCTTGGTCATCGCGTTGAAAATCGCACGACGACGGTAGCGGAGGTCCAGTAGTCGCGAGGATCGCTAATGGCGTTGTTGTCTTCGCGCATGTAGCAGCGTCCAATTGTTGCACGAGTGACTCCGTGTAGGTCGTCAACGTCTTCAGCTCGCAGCGCAAATCATTGCTGACAGTCACCTGGTTCTGAAGCCGAATTTCAAGCGCTGCGCTTTTCTGCTCCAGCCGCTGATTTTCCCGTGTAAGCACAGCAACCGCATCCGTGAGTCGTGCGACCTCAGCCGCAAGATCCGTGGAGTTCGAGCCGCTTTGGTGACTCTGAAGTTGCTTGAGCTCGTGAAGAAGCTCACTGTTGGTTGTAAGCATCTCAACGAGGAGCGACCGGTGCTTTGAAGACTCTATCACGAGTTCTTGCATGATCTTCCCCATCGCCGCCTCTGACGGGGCATCGCGAGCTGGCGCTCCATAAGCTACGTATATACCGATACAGTGAATCTTGTGGGCCGTAGTGAATCTGAAGATCGAGCACACACCTTTGAGATTTGTCTCCTTGGTCGCACTGGAGGGCTCCATGGACATCGATGTCATAGTGGTCGAGACTTGCGCCAACGGTGTATCTTTTGCAATACTGTCTTCAGTCACTTCACCTTTGGCTTGCACTCTGAAGTGGACCTTGGGCTCTGCTCTGGCCATGTCTTTGGACTCTGCTGGCCCACAGGGTTGGTCTTTGTCGCCGTAGGACATCATGGCAGACGGCAACTCCGACGCTGGTGACGTTGGCACGAGATCAATGATGGTAAACCGACCTTTCTGCTCCATCTTGCCGGGGCGCGTCCGGCCTGTGTCAAGTATCCTTCGTGGCACGTCGACGTTGGTTGACGTTGGCTCCTCGGCATTGCGCGGGCTAAACAGAAGCTCCGGGTCCTCTGGTGCGTCGGTCACAACAAAGCGGTGTAGAGGCTTCCGTCGCTCAGCGACACCGGCACTGCGGCTCTTCAATGGCAAGGCGACACCGACCGTCGGAACCACTGCATGGGACTCGACGCGGCGCATTTGCGTTTTTGTGCCCTCGTTTTACTCCAACAATTTCATTGGCAGAAATATAGCCAATCGTGAGCATGCGTTCCTCATCCCGGCAGCGCGAGGTTTTGTTCTTTGTGCCACAACTGTTAGAGCTTGGGGGACGACGCACGGGAGGATTGTTATGCTTCATTCTTCCATTCGTGGTCAAGGCGCGTGTCCCAGGCTCAAGTTTGCTTAGAGTGAATCAAACACAATCGTCCTGTGCGCCATCCCTAAGCTTCTCCTGTACTATACAATTGTATGGTGCACGCATTTCACCCTGGTCCCAACAAAATCGCCGAATTTTGCCCATGAAAGTAAAATCGACTCCGGGATGCGCCGATGGCTCTCGTACACTCTCTCGTACTTCTTGTGCTCAAACTTGGTTAGCTTGTAGTCGTAGCTGTAGGAGTGAATGAAGCATAGGCGAAAGAACTTGCGAATTGAAGTGAGGGGACGTTGTGGAGGCTTCTGAGGACGCACGCTTGAAGGCCTATGAACTAGTAGTCGCAGTGAAATCGGGTGAAGCGCTTGGCCGCTCGCCAACATGGCTCGATTGGGTTCAACTCGCTGGGTTCAACAAAGCATTCCCGTCAATACGCAAGGCATCTCTTTGCACACAAAAAGCGGGTTGTGCGAGGAGACTTGTTGGCGCAGTAGTTCTCGGAAAAGGAGCAAACAAATGTGACCCACGGCTTTAATCCTCTCTTCCAGAATTGACTTCTGCGCGAGAAAGTCTGGGTGTAAGGCGAAGCAGTGACGGGCGCAGCACTCGAGAATATTGCCAAAGTTGACATCGACGTCCGAAGCCGCACACTTCAACTTGAACTTACTCGCGACCAGTAGATGCCACGCTAGCTTGGCGAGCACTTGCTTCAAATTTCGAGCTCCATCATGGGACAAGGGCGATGTCAATAGCGGCATTATCAACCTTGACGAGTCGGTTGTTGGCTCTCGAAATTGCGCAGGCGAATTTGCCGCGCTTGATTTGCCGCGACTTCGTTATCCCCCACGGTGCTATTAAGTACTCGTAGTTCAAAAGCCCATTAACGTCTGCCAGGTATATTCTTGCTGCAGCGAATGTGGGCAAAATGATGGAGCCAAGCGTTTTCGCCAAGTAAAAATAATCCGCCTACCAGTATCTGGTACATATATATAGGCACTTGAACACAAAACTCATTCACAGCACTCCAGAAACGACCAACGATGTCCAAAGCCAACGCTACGACGACTGGTCGCATCATTCTACCCCTTGATCTTCTCAACATGGCCAAGTACTACAATGTCAACCTTTCTGAGACGCCCGAACTCCTGCCCCTTATAAAGCAAGCTGTCGAGACGCCATTGCCGCCGAACTGGATCGAGATCGACGACACGGCAGACGAAGACGAACGCTCAGATACCGTCCCGTATGCAGGCGCACCGCTCTATATGAACGAGCTCAGTGGAGTTGTTCAGCGTGAGCACCCTGCAGATGAGTACTTCCGCAATCAGATTCATGCTCACCGACGCAATGACGGACTGCGTGCCGGCGCCAGCGCATGGCTCGAGTTCCGTCGAGACAACAACGAGAGCTATTTCTACGACTTCACCACGAACACGCAGCAAGAAGAATTCCCGTTGGCAGGCCTCGTGCCGAACGCACCGCACATTCAAATTCCCAAAGAGGTGTTTGAACGCGCCGCCGATATCCACCGCCAGCCAAAGTCCAAATTGTACCCTTTCGCATCTTCACATTTGTCTGGTGTGACCTTGATTTGCGTAGCATCGACCAACTCGACATTCTTTGCTTCCATGCGTGGTGGCACGAGACGCGTGACGGCGCGCCAGAGAAGCGCTGTGCCGATATTTACTTTTCCATTCGCACCAAACACTTCCAGGTAGAGGGATCCTTTCCACAGTCTCTATTTCACATGATATTTTAGTTTGTCCTCGGTAACTCAGAGCACGTGTACACAATCTCGCACATCAATGGCCGCGACGGCAAGCCGCTAGAGGCATGGGATCTCCACATCGGAGCCAAAATTACAATTCTTGGCCGCCCAACAAGCCTTATGAAGGTACACACACCATGGCACAGTTCTAGTTCAAATACGGTGATTGATCATGCACGTATATCCAGGCCAGCATGCTGACGCTTCAGTGGCTGGAGACCCAAGAGAAGCAACTGCGCGCAATTCAGGTGGGATAATCAATTGAGACTTATCGCTGGTACTTAACTGTGTTACGTACTAGGAAAAACTTAGTACAGAGCTCAAGAAATACAACCCGCGCCATTGCGACACCAAATACAAACCCCCGATCGAAAGCCCCGAAATTCGTCTCGCACTGGTACGGAGAATAATGTACAGTGCCGCATTATGTACAATGAGTACCCACGTAGTCGAGTCCTTGCTTGCGTGCGCTTCGCGACGACGTTGTGTACCTTCGCGAGAGCTTGGCCAAGTTCCGGCCCGACCTCGCCGGTAGCCTAACCAAGTCGCTCCACCTTCCTGCATGATGGAATAATAAAAACCATGATAATAAGAAACAGCTATGTGCACAATGAATGCTTTAGGCGCAAGATTTATAGCACTAGATTACTGAATCTGGAGCACCTCGATTTCGAAGACGAGCACCGAGTCGGGTTGAATGCCCCACGCAGGGAAACCACGGGCACCGTAAGCGTAGTCAGGCGAGCACGTCAAGCGCGCGACCTCGCCCAAGGCCATACCGAGGACACCTTCATCCCAGCCACGGATGACGCTGCCCATGCCGACCTGAAACGTGAATGGCTGCTGGCCGGCGTCCTTGGTGCTCCAGAACTTCTGGCTCAGGTCGCGGTCTTTGCCGTAGCCGGTGCAATGCACGGTGACCGTCGCGCCCTTCGTCGGCGTGGGGCCATGGCCAGCCTTGATGATTTCCTTTGTCACGCCCATCGGGTTCACTGCCGTCTCGATGTGGTAGAAATAGGCAATGGCGGCTACGTATGCGAGCACGACGACCGCAATCGCGCCCTGCCACCTGCCTTGCATCTTGCCCTCTCGCTGCGATTGGTCGCAGATATTTGGTCATGTCGTTGATTGGCTCAATCTCCTTTTTTCCCTAGCCCTGTATCAGTTGACTAACCGCACGCCAACTAGCATGGGCGATCTCCGGCACCGTGCCGTGCGCTTGCCATCGCACCAAGTCCATGAGGCCGCGACAGCACCGACACATCGGCGGAGCATCAGTTTGGCCTTGCTTACGCTTCTCATCGTCGGCGTCTCCCTGCACGTCATCGTGACGGGCAAACTCCCGCTGCCCGATCACATCCAGGAGCGGCTTGGCATCGATTCGATGCCGCTCCACCTGCGTCAGTATATCAAGCGCTGCAGCAAAGACCATCACGACATAGCATCGAGCAGCCACGATACCACTTTCTTGCGTCCAAGCACCAATGTCGATCAAGTGCGCGTGGTGAACGCGACACGATGGGCGTGGCAGGCGTACCGCGACCACGCCTACGGGCACGACGTTTTCGACTCGCGGTCCAAGTCTGGACATGCGTGGAACGAGCACAACCTCGGAATTACCCTTATTGACGCGCTTGATACGCTCTACATCATGGGCATGCGCACAGAGTTTGATGAAAGCGTGCGTTGGGTCCGAGACGTCTTTCCGTCCAAGCTCGCTCATGGTGGCACAGTCAGTGTCTTTGAGACAACAATTCGCGTTCTCGGCGGACTCTTGTCAGCTTATCATCTCTCAGGTACTCTGCTGTCCATGTACTAGGATTATTGCGAGCACGGCGTAGGCCAACATGAACTACTTTCTGCGGCCGATGCCCTCGGACAGCGACTAAGCCACGCATTTACACAGACACCGTCGGGGTTTCCACACCCATTGTTGACGCTCTTCGTACGTTTTTTATCTATTTTGCAAAATCGTCACCGAATGCACATAGAACGGGAAGAGCGGAGCAGTGGTTGCTACAACGCTCGCCGAAGTAGGCACGCTTCAGCTCGAGTTCCAGTACTTGACACAACTCACTTGCAACCAAAAGTACCGCAAAGCGGTGGACGTTGTCATGGATCAAGTTCGCATCGTTGTCTTTTCTTCAAAATTCTCCTGATCTCCATTGTAGTTGCTCTACGAAATGACGAACCGCTTCCCAGACGGACTGGTGCCTGTTGGCGTCGACTCTGAGTGGGGCGGGTACGTCCTATGCTTGCATGATCTACGTCCCATGATGGCACGTGACGCAGGGTTCACGAAGAAAGCGACATTTCGTTCGGCGCCGATGGTGACAGCTATTATGAGTACCTCCTCAAGCAGTGGCTTTTCACTGACAAGCAAGACGACCGTTTTAAAGATGCTTACGAGACCTCGATCTCTTCGATGCGGACGGA
The DNA here is from genome assembly GCF_000281045.1 of Saprolegnia diclina VS20. Taxonomy (NCBI): domain Eukaryota; phylum Oomycota; class Saprolegniomycetes; order Saprolegniales; family Saprolegniaceae; genus Saprolegnia; species Saprolegnia diclina. The sequence continues at coordinate 259,908 of NW_008246129.1, forward strand.
GCTTATCCGCACGGCCAAAGGCCCCGGAAAGCTTACAATCCTTGGCAGCTCGGTGCTACGTGCTGATAACACGCGGTCGTTCCATGCCAAGATGGACCACCTCTCGTGTTTTGTGCCAGGTATGCTAGCTCTCGGCGCCCTACACGGTATGCCATCCTGGCACCATGACCTCGCCAAGGACCTCATGCGCACGTGCTACATGGTACCCTCCGCATTATGGCCGCTTGCATCTCGAGAAGCAAGCACATGTAGATGTACCACGAAACGCCAAGTGGATTCGCACCGGAAGTGGTCTATTTCGACGTCGAAGGCGAAGTGAAGGTCGTGCCCCCGACGCGCCAGCGTTTCAAGCACAATGACCCAAATGCTCGCCCGTACTTTGAAGCACCCGACTTTTTCTGGCCGATTGACGACCCGTCTAATGTCCACGCACTGCGACCCGAGGTCGTCGAAAGCCTCATGCTGCTCTACCACACAACGGGCGACGAAGTGTACCGCGAGTGGGGTCGCGAAATTTTTCAAGCTTTCGAGACACACGCACGTGTACGTCGTTCGTTGCATCTCCTTCTGCGTGCTCACGTGTGTATGGCCAGTTGACGACGGGCGGCTACGCAACAGTCCATCGGCTCCACCTCAAAACGCCCCGTTCTACGCATGGAATCATGGAGAGCTTCTTCCTCGCCGAGACGCTCAAGTACTTTTACTTGCTCTTTGCCGACACGACGGCCGTCCTACCGCTTTTGCAACGCTATGTCATGAACACAGAGGCACACCTCTTTCGTATCACGAGCAGTATGAATTAATACACGGCGGCAGTGACGAGGATCGTCTGGAGCAGCTGCGACGCAATCTCTTGGATCAAAATCTGGTTGTTTTCTTGCGCTAGAGCGTGGATGGTCGGGTGGAGGTTGTACTCGAGGACGAACTGGACCGGCGCGGTATGCGATTCGAAGATGCACTTGAGCATCTTGAGCAGGTTCTTGCGCACAAACGGCTTGGGGTAGCTTAGCCGGTACAGAATCTCCATCACAAAGAGACTCGATCGACCCAGCGCTTGATTGAGACGCACGGAGCGAGAGAGGATCTCGAGAAGCGACTCCAAGAGGTTCTCAAACTGCTGCTCAGCGCTGCGAAAGCAAGTAACTAGCAGCTGAATGTGCGCCGGCGCCAGGAGCATGCTCTCGACATTAACCTATACGTGCAGGCTCATTACATGTCTCATATAAGAAGCCAAACGGCACCGTGTCGTGGACCAGCCACGTTGCGATGGCCTTCATGGCGTCAATTTGCCAAAACTTGTCGCTGAGAAGCGTGAGAAAGAACGTGACACCATCGCAGGCCCTAAGACGACCCGTAAATCATGCAGGGCTAACGAACGAGTGCGCACCAGAGGTGTTCGCGGGCCGTTGCCGACGCATGAGCCATGTCACAGATGATGGGCAGTACAAACTGTTTTAGAGGACTGCGCGTCAGCGTCACGCGCTGCAAGAACGGAATTAAGCCTGCTTGCGCCGCCTAGACGGAAGAATTTGAGGTATACAACGACTCGCATGTCGTACGTGCGTCTGGCGATTGCGGTTGATGCGACAGAGGTAAAACATGGCGTGAAGCACGACGTTTTGAATGTCCTACGCGCTTGGTTCAAGGATGCCTAATGCAATGGCTCGAGACGTACCTTGATCTGGGGAGAGGACTCGTCATGGAGCACGTGCACAAGGGTCGGGATCGTCCCCGCTCGGTCGAGATTCTCAAGCGTGTTGGGTTCCATGCTCAAATTGCGAATACACTTGAGCACTTTGACCATCGCTGTAGCGTACTGCGGCTCGTTCGCAACGTCGTAGCCCGGGTTCAGCGAATAGAGCAGACCTATGCCCTATGTCACGGTGCGATCGAGTAGATTGACTTTGCACCTTCAAGAACGGCCATTTCGCACATGTGCTCCTTCACGACGACGTCGCCTTGCGAAAAGAGAAGCAAAATATCGCAGACTTGGTGCAGCTCGTTCCACGAATATGTGGCTTCGCATGTCAAGCTCTTGCACTCTTGTACGGTTGTCAGAATCATTTGGTTGTAGACAAGGATGAGCCGTCGGAGGAGGCCAACCTTGACGAAGAGTCGGCATGTATCGTTCTTTGGGATCGTCTACACGCCGGCACATATAAACGACATTAGACCGAGCAAATAACGGTACCTGGAGCGTAAAGACACTGACGATGCCCTGAATCGCAATTCGCTGCAGCGCGAGCTCGTGAATGCTCAAAAAGTCTGTGAGCACAGGAAGTCCGCCGCAAGCAATAAACATTTGCAGCGTCAGCGAGCTCGTAGCACAGCTTTGCTGGACAAAGGTGGCGACTTGGATGCGCACAAGAGCTGTCGTGTCCGACGATGGCTGGGCCTACGATGACAATGTTGCTGAAAGTGTATTGAATGAATCGTACCCCGCCGTGGAGCTCGACGAGCTTGACGACGACAGGAATGAGCCCAACGAGCGCAAGATTCTCCAGAAACTTTTTGTTGTCGAGTACGAGCTGTCGACCGCTTATTCAATCGCCCAGTACAAAATAGCTCGTACCATGTTGACGACTTTGAGAACGGCGACGAGAATGCCGCGCTTTTTCATTTCGAGCGCTTCCATGATGTTTGGCATCACACCGGGTTGCGACACGAGCTCTTGGCGCAGGCTTGGGTTCTCTCGGCAAAGGTCGTGCTACGCGCCGATAGTAAGCACTACACTGACAACATTGCCCTACGAGCTGCTGACACGCGTCCAAGATAACGCGGTCCTCCATGCTAGGGTCGAGGAGAGAGAGAAGCTCCACGACGCGGGCCGTCGCCTTGTACGTCGTGTCCCTTGCAGACGTATCGAAAACTATAAGAATCATAAGAATTGGATATGCGTGCCTTCATCACGAATTTGTACATGGGTCGTCGAATGGATTGTCACTAAAGCCATCCATCGTGTTGTCCTACGTGGGGCAACATAGGTTAGAGTAATATTTTCGTGCATCTCAAGAGTACGTACGTCTGGCAGAGAGGAGGAGAGCCGAAGGCGCAAAAAGGCTTGTGCTTCGCTTTCTTTCGTGGCTTCAAGACCGTCTAACGCATCTTCCTTGCCCTCGCGGAACCGGTCGAGCTTGGTTGCATCGGGGTCAAGCGACGGAAGCACCATCGAGCCGTACAACGACTGCGTCTTTTTATCTTCCGTTGCCTCATCGTCGTCATCCCAAAACGGATCCGCGGCATCGTCCGGACCCAGCTGGAAGGCTTGTGGCGTCAGGGCGGAGCCACTTCGCTGACGCGACTCCATGTCACCATGGAGCGCGCGGAGTTGTGCGTCAACGATATCCTTGGGCTTGGACACCACAGTTTTAGATGCTACCGGAAGACGTAGTGGTGCAGCAGGCTCTTCGAGGTCATTGTCCCAGTTCTCGTCGTCTTCATCTTCTTTCATGGACTCGAGCGCTGACTGTGACGAGTCACGCGTGTAGCTGTCATACATACGAATCGTATTGAGCACCGCCGCGCGGTCATCGGTCGATGTCACGTTCTCTTGAACCTCTTGCGTGCTCTAGATCACAGATGAGCAGCATTGTGCTAGAGAGAGGGCTCACCTGCTCGACTTTGTTGCGCGGGATCTGGGAAACCCACGGGTGCAAGAGAAGTTCGTCAGCCGAAAGCCGGAGTCTCGGCTCCTTCATAAAGCACTTCATGATGAAGTCGTGAAGCGCCTAGATAGAGTGTAAACGTAGGGCAGTGCTCAACATCAACCGCACGGGCGAAATGTTTTTGGGTAGGGGCGGATGGTCGTCCTGAACGATGCGAAAAAGCGCAGCCATTGGCGCCAAGTCGAAATACGGTGGCTTTTGCGTCAGGAGCTCAATAATGGTACAGCCAACGCTCCTACATGTCGGTGAGCATAATTCAAAACAAGACTGAGCACCAGATATCGGACGCCGAGGACCACCCGGCCATCTCGATCACTTCGGGGGCCACTGCACATAACCACGCATCGTGTCTGCGATCTCTGGAAATATGAAGACGTACTCCAGTAGGGCGAGCCAACGACCGAGTTGGATTTTTGCGCTTCGTTGAGCTTAATCGCGACGCCAAAGTCAGCGATCTTGACGAGCCCGTCCTTGGTCGTGAGGATGTTGGCACCCTTAACGTCGCGGTGTAGCACGCCCTAATGCATAGTACCGTATGGGGCCCCGAGAAGAGTGCTGAGGTACCTGCGCATGGAGATACGCGAGGCCGCGGAGCACCTGCGTGATGTACATCGCGACAAGCGTCTCGGAGAGCGTGCCGAACTTCTTCATGAACTGTGCGAGGGAGCCATTCTCCATGTACTCGAGGATGATGTAGAGGTAATCGTCCTCCTTGATCGTGTTGTAGTACTTGACGATGTTCTCATGGTGCAGCTTCCGGAGCAGGTTGATCTCGGACTCGATGGCTGCGAGCTCCTCCTTGGCCATGTCGATAAGCGATACCTGCTTGATCGCGACGCTCTTGCCATTGCGCAGGTCCAGCGCGCTGAAGACGGTGCCAAACCCACCCTTCCCGATCTCGAGCCCGAGCTGGTAGTGGCCGCCGACCGTGCGCTCCTTCCTCGTCATACGCAGATATCCGGATGGTACTAGTTAGTCCGTACTCTTCGGTTTAGTCGTTTTTTCTGTCACACGGATTTCTTGCGCATTTTTGGGAAGAGACGACGAATCGAATGACAATATATATATCAGCATTGCACGTCGAGTAAGCTATTTGCTGAATTGTCTTGATGATGCAGATATCACCCCCACGGGCTGAACGAGACGGCCTCCGCTTGGGAGATTTCGTCTGCCTTGGCGTCCTAGCAAAGCGTTCTGTCGAGCTATTTCGATCTGCATGGGCGAATGTACCGCGTGGGCGGATGCGGGTGTAGGTGCATTGAAGGCCTCGACGCACGACTGGAAAAAAGTCATTTGGAGTTGTCGAAATGCATCGAGCTCGACTTGGAAGAGCGTCGGGCGGAGTGCCTCATACTGCGCCATCTTCTTCATAATGGTTCTCGTAGTGATATCCAGTGCCTGCGCCGCTTGCTTGAGCTAAGCAAAAACGACAAGGTGACGCGCGCCGACCAAGCTACGGCATACCTTAGCATCGCGCCGCATAATGTCTTGAGCTTGTTGCTGGCCTCGTGCCTTCTGGAGCTATCTCACGAAATGACACTTGTGGGCGCAACATTTGAAAACACTGAGCTCATTGCGGACCTTTCGGCGGGCCGAGTCGTAGTCGAGTTTGAGGTTTTCGCGCTTGTCCATTTCCCTCTACGTATGCAAGTTATTTAGTAGACCTATATGAACACGATGCTGCTGAGCGAACCTTGAACTCATGAAGGTCCACGAGCATCTTTTGAAGGGACGACGCCATTGCGGTAGACAGAGTCATGTTCTAATACGGCCATGTCGCGAGATGGAACACAGTACGGTAAGCGTAAGTACCGCCAAGTCGCGGGCCTTCGTATCGACGTTTGCCATCGAGATGGCAAAGGTGCCTGTGTCTCCTCCAAGTTGCAACGACGAAGACGAGTGCGTTCGGTTGTTGTCACCCGTCACTGTGCTGCGCACCGAGGCCACGCTGCCACCGAGCGAGTTGCACCCGTGTCCCAGCGCTATATCATAGAGGTTGCAGTGATACCGACCTCGCATGACTTGACCGCGTACCGATGAGATTGGCAGCAAAGCTTTTCATGCTCACGACAAGGGTTTCCACGTCGTTGAGGAGCTCGAGGTGGCGGTCACGCAGAATCTGGTACTCGTGATCGTCTGAGGTTTCGGCTTGGCCGAGCTTTGTAAGCACTTGTTGGATGAGTCGGCGCTTCCCCGTGCGAAAGCTGTCGAGGAGTCCTGTGTGCGTCGCTTCCATGGTCTTCGCGTGGCTTCCGTCGGTGCAATCCTGAAGTGTAACCACCGCTCCGTCGACCTTCTTGTTCTGGATTGGCTGAAACGTGGACGTTTCGTGGCAAGTTGTCCAGGCCCACGACGCTGATTCGCCCAAATTGAACCAACCGTAGTCGCGCATCAAGATCGAATCTTCCGTTTTCGTGCCAATCCATACAAACTTTCAGTCAACTCTGAAGTCTGCCACGGCGACGACCATTTCGCAATTTGCGCAGCTCCCCGGAACACGGCGCAACATGCAGCAATTCCGAGCGCTTCTCACCCTCCTGCTGCTAGCCATGGGAGCCCATGCACTCTGCCACTGCAAGCGAACAAGCCGCAGCCGCTCTATGGTGCATGCGACGCCAACCATCGATACATCATTACTGCCGCCGTCGCTTGACTGGTGTGAGCGTGGTTTCTGCACACCGTCATGGAACCAGCACGTGCCCGCGTACTGTGGTGCTTGCTACCTTCACGGTACACTCTCCGCTGTGCAGGACCGGATCAAGATCCTGCATCACAAGCGCGGGTTCACGGGCCCAGATGTCATGCTCGGGCGTCAGAGCTTCCTTAATTGCGCACCGGGACATGGCTTTTCCGACGGCTGCAACGGCGGCGAGCCGACCGACGTGTACGAATTCATGCGCAACTATGGCCTGCCAGACGAGACGTGCCTGCCGTACAACGCGACGGACCACACCAAATACACATGGACGAACGGAACATGCCCTCCCGAAGGCTATTGCATCGAGTACACGCATCAATGGGGCTTCTAATGCTGACTCGATACGGTAGTTGCATGTATACGAACGAGAGTCCGAGCACGCCAGTGTGCTTCCCTGTGACCAAGGTGATTCGGTACCGGGCTACGTCGTTCGGGTCGTTTGCGGGGGAAGACGCAATGCTTCGGGAGCTTCAGAACGGGCCGATCACATGCGCGATTGCTGCCAACGTCGACTTTACAACAAACTACACGCGCGGCGTGTACAAGGATCACACCAACTTCACGGACCTGGACCATGACGTTGAGATTGTCGGGTACGGCGTCGACGTGGCAACAGGTCTTAAGTTTTGGCACGCGCGCAACTCGTGGGGCACGTATGTACCAATATACCACAAGCGTTCTCACCCAACGGTGCAACTATGTAGCTACTGGGGCGAGAACGGTTTTTTCAAAATCGTGCGTGGCATTAACAACCTCGGCATCGAAGCCGACTGCTCGTACGCCGTGCCGGACATTGCGATGGAAGACCTCGTCTGGCGCCGCAATGCAACATATGGCGGGTCTATCTACGGGCTCCGGCAATTTTCGTCGACGAGCACAGCAGACACATTGCTGGTCCGCGACTCGACTGACGACATCACGGTCAATGCATCGCGCTTGGCCGCGTCAGGCTCGGCAGCGACGCCATCTTCGATGATGTCACTGTCACCTCTTCAACTTTACTGTGTGCTCTTCGCCACCACGCTGCTCGCCGGTGTTCTCCTCGGCCGTATCTCAACCCGAGGTCGTAAACAAGATTATGTGCCGCTAGCGTGATCATCAAGTTGATAATGACAGCGCCACACCGAGTATATGATTGCTTCCACAAGCTTAAGCCAAGCTGCCCATCGGGTCCCACGCGGGCAAAACGATGGGGTCGTTGGCCTCGAGAAGCGCAAGATGCTCAGGCGTCAGCGACGCCTTGTCAACGACGACCTGGTACATGTGCTCGTCGAACCAGTCGGCCGTCATGACATCGTAGCCGCTGTCACCGCGCTCCGTGCCCCAGCTATTCTCCACACGCCACTTGTCAGGCTTCTCCTCGTCAGGCTTGACGTTGTAGCCCGTGAAGACCATCGCATGCGTCATCTCGCTTTCCTTGTGACGGAGGCGGCCGGCCTTATCCTGGCCGAGCGTCGTGCCGAAAGCCAAGTCAAAGTCGTAGAGCTTCGTGCTCATGATGCCGAGCTTCTTCAAGCTGCTGGCTTTGCCGACATCGCAGCCAAACCACACGGGGAGGTCGTTATCGATTGTGGTCTTGGCGTACTTCCAGAGGGCATCGATGGGCGTGTTGATGTAGAATACACGCTTGCCGCCGACAACGTTGCCGAGCTTGTCGACCGTCATCGTAATGTCATAGTCGTGGCGTGGGTCGTTGACAATGCTGACCATTTCAGACACCTTCACGGGCACGTGCTCGGCGTAGAACGCTTGCGGCGTCAAGTCGGGGAAGTACACGTGCTTCTTCTCCTTGTCCTGGACGCTGAAGTCAAACTTGGTCGGCGGCGTGCCCAAGTGGATGATCAAGATGCGATGGATGACTTGCATCATCTCGGCCTTGCGCGCGCGGATCGACTCGATCTCGATGCCGGACGCGTGGAGCGAACGCAGCTCCTCGGCGAACTCGCGCAACTTGGACTTGAGAAAGACGTTGAGGTGCGCCGAGAGCTCCGACGAGATGAACTCGCCGTAGACGTTCTTAGGGACGACGCCGTACTTCTCGACGACGTTGACAATCATCTCCCACTGGCCACCTACGCAAACAACTCTTCAACACCGAGGTTTGCTGTCGATGGGAGACGAACCATCGCACGTCGGGTCCGTGAGGATGTACTGCACAAGACGCGAGTCAACGGGCTCATCCGCCGTCGCAATGACGTTTTCAAGGCACCAGTTGCACTTCTCGAGCTTGTCCTACTCCAAGATATCGTTTGAGCGCTGGGCCTTTCCTGTATATGGAACACGGACAACAATACCCAGAAGAAGAGGTACGTTTGCGAGAGCTCGAAGTCCGGGTCAAGGTTGTACTTCTTCTGAAGCGCGCGGCGCATGAGCGTCGAGCAGGCAAACAACCAGCAACGCCCCGAGCTTTTTTGGTTGCAGATCTTGGCATCGGGAAGGCGCTTGGAGAAGACGTGGTTGAGCGACTGGACGTGGCTGCGGTCCATGAGCGCCGGGCCCCACTCTGTGGACGTGACCGTATTGCGCGCGAGCTTGAAGCGCGGCTCGGCCTCAAAGGCCTCGAAGGATTCGTTTAGAAACTCGTGGGTAAGTTCGGCCGCCATGGCAAATTGGATTGTGATGGTTTTGAAAGATTTAAAATCTTAATTGCCCCAGACAAGTATGTCACGGCGTATGATAGGCTGGAAAGAGTGGGTTTACGAGACAACAGGTACGCAGTAGGGCATTTCAAGCCATGTCGCATAAAGTGCACATCCTCTTTCCCTCGAGCACCCAAGACGCTGCAGTCAGTACATGGTCTTTGGATATGAATCACATATCTCGGGTACAAAGGGGGGTCCGCGGGGCACCCAAAAAACGCCACCCATCTTTCCCAGTGTATCCACTTGCGCCAGAGTCGATTGTTGGCCACACAAGCTCGCAAAACAAAGCAGCGAAGGCGGTTTCTATGATGCTCGCCTCGCTGCCGGGTTGGACCTTCGTCACACTGCAACATGGATCCTCCCGTCTCCGGCGACCGTTCTGGTTGAAGTTGGGACTTCTGATAACAAGAGCTTGTTCCGAGGCTATTTCCAAGTCGGACCGGCGCTCGTCGGCGGACGCGTTGGCAGCTGCTCGCCCGCGGGAAGCACGTGGCTGTTGTCAATGAACGTCGTCTCGCACTCTTCCTCGGGCACGTACACGTGGCCCGCGTCGCTCTCGGCCTCGAGCACGTCCGCGTCGTTGGTAAAAAGGACACTCGTCGCCATGTCCGGCACGTGAGTCTTGCGCCGGCTCGTCGCGCCATGGCTCGCGCGTCGTCGCTACCCGAACAATCATCAACAACAATCTCGACAAAGTACATTGCGCACGAGGTCGGAGTCCGTGCACTCTTGGGCCTTCCGCAACACGCCGTGGTATATAAGCACGTCGTCTATCATGACCTCAAACTCGCGCACCTACAGGATATCGTCGTTTTGAGGCATAGCACGGAAGAAGCTCGCACCCCGCGGGATGGAGTCTTGCTGTAGTTCCAGAGCATGAGCTTGGAAAGCACGATGGGCTCGTCAAAGAAGATAAAGATCTTGACGCTCTCGGACGAATAGTTGAACGGCGTGAGCCACATGTGGCAGTCGTCATACGTGTTGTTGATGCCGTCGTAGAGCTTATCGAGCGTGCGCACGTCGGCGTCCTTGCTCTCGGGAAGAACATTGATGTCGCGAGGCACGGCCTGAATCTGGTCCTCGCCAATTGACACGGCCATATTTTGCGCATCGTAGAGAGCTAGGCCGTTGAGGCCAACGTAAAACGGGTCGCCCCACGTCGACATGATGACGATCTTGACGATGCAGCCGCATGGAAAAAGCGGCGTGTGGTACTGCTGACATAGCAGCGTTTCGTCGATCTTGGGCATCGCGCTCTATGAGTCTAGCATCAAGCATCGCATTTCGGTGACGTTGCATACACTGGCGGTTTTGGATTCGGGCGTCTCATGACGTGGCGCCACCGCACGTTGGCTGCTCATGCGCTTGGGGTCGGCTGTCGGTGGCGGCGTGTGCGCGAACGGCTCAGTCTGGAAAAAGTCGCCGCCAATTGATCGTGTGAGCACGGTGGAGGACGCGTGGTGCGCCGACTTGGGCTGTACAAACTGGCCAAAGTCGAAATTTGAGTTGCCTACGGCGCTCGAGTTAGCGGCTCAAAACGTATTTGCATCTATTTACCAGGAGCCTTTCGAATCAAGAAACCTTCGGGCGGGGACATCCAGTCACCATCCATCATAATAGCCAGACGCTTGACACCTGCGTGTCTTGAGACTCGATGCAACTTTAGGGGATGCATACCTTTGTACGAGTCCTCGAGCGATGCGTTGTAATTCCAAATCTTGAGAGCTCCGACAGAGATGCGCAGGCCAAAGTTGATCACAATCAACGGCTCTGTCGCGAGGGGCGTAAGCCACATGTCGTCAGCGTCAATCGAGATGTTGTTGCGCGAAATAAGCACGAGCACGCTCGGTGGGAGGAGGCAGTTCGCATCGATCGGGATCGGGTCGAAATTGTCGTCGAGAATCTCGAGGCCTGTGAGCCCCACTTCCGCGGGGTCACCCCAATTGCCTTTGATGAAGAGTTTGATCTCTTGACACGTGACAGGACGATCTGCGCCTTGCTCCCGCGCAATCGGGGCTGTACGGGGCCGAAATGGTGAGAGCGCTGGCGCCGGGGCAAACGTGCGCACCTATCATCGACGCCATTCGTCCAGAGTTCCCAGTTGCAGTCGTGTCGCACCCCGGATGACGGCTCGCACAGTCCACTTGTGCTTGTTGGCATCGCGAGCACATCCTTTTGTCGCCCCCGTTTGTCTAATTGCAATGCATAAGTCCATCGCGAGTCGGGGAAGAATACGACCGCCGGTCTTGGGGCGTTCGGCGGGAATATCTTGCTCCCACCAGCTCAGATGGCGTTTCTCGGGTCCCTCCGTTGCGGGTGCCAGCGTTCGGGGCGTCGCTTCGACTTCCTTCTGCTCGTATTTTTCAATTACTTGGAGGATGGAAGGATTCCGCGTAAAAAGAATGCACTCGCAGCACGCCTCCTACGCCATTAAGAAAACATTTAGTCTCACATGCGGAAATCGCGATCGACCATCGAGTCGACGGCGCCGACTGCGCGTTTGATGTCGCCCTTGAAGATAAAGCGGCCATCAACGGAGATTTCCATGTAGCGTGCGCCTCGGTACGAGTGGATGCGTGTTGTGTTGTAGTTCCAGATGCGCATCATCGCAATCGAGACCGGGTAGTCGAAGTCCATGTAGATGTAGTGATTTTGTCCTGTGTTTTGCTGTTGCAGTGATCCACCAAACAGATAATACACACACACCGCGCTCAAAAGGGGCAAGCCAAGCATGGAGCTCGTCACACGTGTAGTTGTGGCCGTCCACGATCTTGTCAATTGTGCGGGGGTCCTGCGTCGTTGGCGAATTGACGTTCAAGTCCGCTGGGTCAGCCGACAGTTGCTTGTCTACGTCCTACGTCCGCAATGCAATGATACGACAGCGGCGTTAATGAAACCAGACCGAAAGGCGGACAAGGTGGCCAGTGTGGTCGAATATCTAGGACAGCACTCTATCAGAGTGCTTCAATGGAAACGGCACCTCGATGCCCATGAGGCCGACTGGGCACCACGGAGGCAGCACGTCATGAGCACCCAAAACACACTTGAAAAGAGGGCAGTACCGTAGTAAGGGTCGCCCCTACGTCCAAGGATGAGTTATGCGAAGCATCCAGAAGCCGCCACTGCACCAGGTGGAGAGAATATTAAAGACACAACGCTGGCCTCGCGGCAGCTCGGGGATGTCGAAGCAAGCCGATGGGCCGCCGAAGACCCGGCCCGTTGGCGTCTCAATTGGCTCCATCTTGCGCCCGAACGGCTTCCACTCGTCGTCGTCGATGCTCAAGCTGTCGAAGCTGTCGTCGAGCCCATCAATATTGACAAAGTGAACATTGCCTACATGAATGCCGAGAATACACCTTCTGTGCGGAGAGGGGCATCGTACCCTCAGGGTCCACAACCGTCTGCATGATTGCGTGCTTGTGGCCAAGCTCGCGACCGAGGTTCGTGCGCCCAAACGACTCGAGTGACTTGAGCGACTCGGTCAGAGACTGCTTGATCTTGCTGTTGTGCGCGACAGTATAAATGCACGCCAAGGTATCGAGTACGTACCGCTTGAAGCTTGTCATACGCTTGGCACGTGGTCGAATTTCGGGATCTGCAGTCTGTTTGGGCAGCGGAAGGATCGGGGCACGCGGGCGCACGGACGACGCGAGCGTATCGTCGCCATGCGTCGTGCGCGACGGGAAGGACGATGCTTTCGGTGCATGGTGCTCGTCGCTGTTGATCCACGTGGGTACCGACTGGGGACGAATCGAAATTTCGAGCTTGGCGAGCGAGTCGAGCATCGGCGGCAGCTCCTCGTCGTCCATAGGAGCAGTGCGTTTCGCCTATTTAGTCGGACCTTCGAAAGATACCAACGCGATCACCGTCAATATCTAGAACCGCCACCATCTCGACCAGCACCAACCCAATCACGAATAATTTCCTTAAGGGTACACTCGACTCGTACAGCAAAAACACTGCAACGGTGTTGGCTAAGCTTACATGAGCACGCATCGGGAAGTCCATGGAGCCGATGCAACCTCGGCGCTGCTGCCGTCCTCGTCGCTTTCGGTATCGCTCTAGAGGCACGCCATGGGACGAGAACACACGAACATCTCTCGACGTACGTGCTTGAGACGCTTCGTGGTTGCAAGCTCGATAATGGACCGCCGCCGCTTTCTAGACAGGGTGGCCGGCGATTGCAGTGGCGACGAGTAAGTGTACGCGAGGCGCTCAAGGGCTCTTGGTCGTGCGCTGATTGTCGGAAGAGCTTCTGTGCGCTTCAGCAAAGCAAGTGTTGTCATGTAACGGTGAATCGCAGCGTACTCGCGCTTGGTACTCGCAACGAATGCGTCGAGGAGCGGCCTCATCTCTGGTGACGAATGCACGCGGCGCATGTACATTGCCATACGCACGCAGTCGCGAAAGAGGGGTGCGCCCTTCGCGTACTCCCCCACGAGGCAGAGCTCGCGGGCCGTGGCGATGCTCTGCGCTAGATCTGCGACTTGGTCCATCTTGACGATTGACTTGGTTTGCAAAACCGCCAATATGCTGGTTTGGCGGCTTATCTCAAGATGGACGGAACATGAGTTTGTCATATCATGTGGTCATTTGTTTGCTTTCCTGCCATCAAGAGGAATTGCATACAACGAATGACGTCCAATTACAAGCGTTCGCCGCAGTTATGTCGCTATTGGCATTTTTTGCTCGAGCGTTTCTCACCGGCACTACCTTTCGCAAAGAGCTCCATGCGCTGCTTTTGCGCGTGCCGGACGGACGACGCCGAGAAGGGTACCACAATGTCCCGAGATGGCCTTTGCAGCGCCTCATCTGTGACGTGCACAGTGTTTTGGCACGAGAGGCAGCGCACGGGCATCGAACTGAGCAGCGGCGCATCATGGTTCTCGCTCGATCGCGTCTGGAGCGTAGCAAGGCGCTTGTTGACAAATCTAGAGAGCGCCGTTTGAAAACAGCACAAGCGGATCCGCGCACCGCTGAATCTGGGCAACGTCGGGCTTGAGACGCACGCACGACGCGAGTTCGTTGACGTCGTCGACCGAGGCGGTCGACTGTGCGAGGCGACTAATCTCTACACGTGCGTGCGTGTGAGCAATGACGACGCAATGTGCTCAAACCGTCTTGCAGAGCTTGATTCGCGCGTGAGAGCTCTTGGCGGTCGGGTTTGGACCCAAGCCGAGTTACAAGCGACGACATCTATCGGGTAGCGTTGCAGCGTGTCGAAGCATGCTCCATCCAACCTCGTGCTCGATAGATTCTTCGCGCTCGGCTGCTAGGTCACCGACTTCGCGAATCGCTAGCTCTAGCTGCTCGCGCACTTGCGTCCGCTCGGCGTTAAGCTGATTCACGACGCTCTTGAGATCGTCTTCGATGATCATCGTCTACGGGGATGTGTGTGGAGTGGCACTAAGCCTGGTGTTGGTGTACCTGAGTGTTGTTGACGACGTAGTCGAGCTTGATGCCGATAGCCTTGATCACTGTTTGGAGTTGTTCCAAAGCGGTGAGCGCCGTCGCGTGCTCGGATGCGGTTGCACGCAGCTCTAGGCTCAAGGGTTTAGGTCGTTTGCATCCGCAGCAGACACACCTTTGTCTACTTTGTCGTGAGTCGCAAACGTGACTTGAATGCCTTGCATCCGCACATGCACAGGAGCGATGGAGACGTAGGCTTGGGCTTGCAGAAGCAACTCTTGGGCAACGCGAGTCAACGCGGGCTCTTTGCCGGACTCGTTGAGGCCGTGAAAGATCGCGTGCAGCGCTGGTAGTATTCCATGCACATGTCGCTCCATGTCCTTGTCCTTGGCATCGTCAATACCTACGGTCTCTCACTACAACACATCGGAAACAACTGCGCTATACCTCGCATGCCACCGTCAAGTTTGACTATGGCTTCGTCGATAGGTGACCCAGGATGCACTTGGCTCCAAGCACTCAACTTGTGGTGAAGCCCTGAAATATCGTGGCGCAATTTAGCCGCTAGCACTGTTCCTTTGTTGGTATTGCGCGTGATATCACGCAATGTACCGTGGACACCCGAGAGCAAGTTGGTGTTGGCATCCAAGTCACTCCCCAACGTGAGGTGCAGTGCGTCACCGAGAAAATGAACGAGCCGATAGAGTCGTTGCGCCGTACTTTGCGACGACTCGGCGACCGCGTCGACACCGCCCTTAAGCTCCACAGCCTTTTTTCGGAGCTCTTCTGTTGCGCGCTCGACCTCGCGCTCCAAGGCATGTAAAAGCCGATCCTGGGCGGCTGTCAGTGATTGGAAGCTCTTGTCACTAGATTTGCAGTGCTCTTCAACGGTTCTTGTGAGCGGGTCGAGCTTGGCAATTGCGAGCTCTAAATACACAGCACATTGACTCCCAGGGTTACTGCATTGAACGAACCGAGACGGATAACAGCTTCCTGTACAGGAACGAATGTCTCCATCGACACCATCGGCACTTCAGGCTCGTCATCGTCGACTGTCGGCAGCTCCAACGTAGCACCGGTACCCAAAGCACTATCAATGATATTCTGTAGTAAGAACAGCAAGATCATGTAGGCAACGCACGCGAGTTTGGCGTCGACGTCGCTCATTTGATCGAGTTGCGTTTTTTGGAGCTGAAGCTGGGCCTGCTGGAGCATCCCGAGCGCTGCCTGCTGACTCTTGACCGTCGTTTGCAGCGTCTCGACGAGTCGATGGAGGTCCTGCACGACAATCGTGTTGGCCTCGACCTTGCTGACCTCGGTCTGCATCGTCTCGAGCGCCGCCTCCACGTTTCGGACCCGACATGCCACCGTGGGCTGCGCGGTCGATGTCAGGAGCTTGTTGGCGCCCGCCAAACCCTAGACACACATTTTTATATAGGCTTCTCTACTCAAAGCAATAGTACGTGAATACGCATCATGGCGACGACATGGCAGATGGCCCAGCGCCAAAGCACTCGGTAATACGCTGGGTTTTTGGGGTCTTCTGAGATGCTATCCGAATATGGCTTCTCTGATGCGGTCTCGTAGCCGCTGCTTGGCGGCGCAGCACCAATCGCTTCAAGGTCCCTTGACACAGAGTCCTCGCGGATCATGCTCTGGATGAGGTTGCCATGGGAAAGACGCTCACTCATACTCAGCCGTCGTCCTAACGGAGGGCGGACAAAACCTTGCGGCGTTGCTTCAATAGCGTTGGGCTCGAGAGAAGGCACCGTCTCGATCGACCCAGAGCTCTCTTTCAAAGCCTCAGTCGAAGGCTCGCCACCCCCCTGGGCGATTGAATCTGGACCGGTTGTCCGACTGGACTCGGAAGTAGACGCTGGTTTGTCGACGAGTGTTCTGGGACTCTCAGCTTCGCTTTGGGTGGCGACTGTATCGGCAATCGCTGCTGGGACCGGTGGGGGTGGGGCCTCGCTCTCAATATCTGTTTCTTGATATTCCGGATTTTCTTCGGTCGATAATGCCACTGACGGTGCCTCCGCATTCGCGACCGGCTTTGTGTTTGGAACAAGGACCGCTGTCGCACCCGTGGAAGGCTCAGTCGGCGGCACACTGTCTTTGCCGACCGATACGACATTATGGACAAGTGCTTCATACCCTGAGACGGTCGCTGCGCGGAGCTTTGATGCGCCGGAGCGGTTGGATCCTGGCGTCGATGCCCTCGTCGAGATATCACCGCCGAGGGGTCGCAGCACGTTCTCGGCGGCACTGGATGGTCGCGAGGCGTCGTTGTTGCTGCGAATGCTACTACGGTCCGTCCGTAAAATGGTATCCACGTGGGTTGGCAGCGCAATGCGCGGTAGCGGGTCACTCGAGAGGGTCCCGCGCTGCGGCTTGCTGAGCACGGACGCGATGACATCGAGCTTGGAGTCGAGCGAAACAGGAGCGATGCCGCCGTCTACAGACCCAGAGCGTGATTCAAGCGAGGTCAACGCAAACGTTTTTGATTACTCTCGTCGTGGCCTTCGTCATTGATGGATTTGGAGAGCATTGTGATACCGTAGCGCATGTCGACAGACGCCTTCTCCTGCTTCTCGAGGCGTTTGATGACGTCCTTCTGCTCCATCTTGACCTTGGAAATGAACTCAAACTTTTTGTCAAGCTCGACAAGTTGGTCTTCGTGCGAGTTCCGCGCGTCCTCAAGGTCGTCTTGGAGGGCTTCAATCGCCCGATCCTTCTCGACGTTCTCGCGCTTGAGGCTCTCGATCTCAGCCGAGAGAGCCTCCATGGAGCGCTCGAGGCTCTGCATCGTTTTCTTGGCCTCGTTGACGTAGTCCATCGTGTCGCGGACTTTAAGGCGCAGTGCTTGGATCTCATTCGCGCTCACCTTTTGGCGCGCCTCGTCCTCGGCGCGAACGATCGAGCTCGACATGGCCGAGACGCAGCGGTAGAGCGATGCCTCCTGCACCGCGAACGCAGTCCCGAGCTCGGGCATGAGCTCCTCGAGCGTTCGTGTTCCCATCGCAAAGTCAACTGATTGAAACCGACACGGAACCCCCGCCCAGACAAATCCCATGCGCTTCAATCGCAAGAAATTAATATTCTAGTAAACGCTGTTGTATGCTCAGAGCTTGGCGAGGCCCGGGATCTCGGCGAGGAGGTCTGCAATGTCCATCGACTTGGGACCGCCCAGCGGCACCTTGCGGAAGGTCGCGAGGCGCCGCGCCAGCACGTCGAGTTCCTTGCCCTAGTCGCGATCAGTACCACGCATCGTGTCATATGAATGTACGTCGTGGTAGCGCGCCGTGAGGAGAACGAGGGTCCGCGGCGTGGCCCCGCGAGTCTTGGCGGGCTCTTGGACCATGTGCACGACGCTCCAGCGCTCGAGGATCGCGAGTGCGTTCTGGAGCGTCTCGAGCGAGCACGCCTCATAGTGCGCAATGATGCGTTCGTGGTACATCTAATGTACGTCACCCTCGGAAAACGACGCATCACGCGATACCGTCTCGGCGAGCCACTGCATGCGGCGTACGAGGTCGCTCGGCGACATACCGTCGCCCGACTTGAGCACGAGCAAACTCGCGACCGCGACCCAGTAGCTAGTATGTGCGGATGACGACTCGTTATCAATCGACGGCGCACCTGTCGATGAAGGGCCAAATCGCCGCACACAAGAGCGTTTGAATCGACTGGCTCGTCGGCGTCGGCGTCATCGTGTGGACCCTACAGCGCGATTGAGCCGAAAACAACATTATATGTCTAACGTACGTCGACGCAAAGATACCGCGCTCTTCCATGCCAGCGAGTGTCTTTTCGAGGGTAGCTCGGCCGTCCGCGTAGTACTTGGAGACAAACTCGATCGAGAGCATTTCATGCAAGAAGACGGCGCTGTCGAGCAGTTCTTTGGTGGGCACGCCCTGCGCATTGTGCAGCGGTTGTGTTGGGCGCGCAGGTAAACATACCTCGCTGCTGCCGTTGGCGGCGAGCGCTTGGTAGGCGCAGGCCAAAACGCCTTCTTCGTTGAACCAGTGAAGTACCTTGTTGCGGTAGTAGCCGAGCCCAATCATGTTTTGGTACTGGTCGCGCTACACAGAGACATCAAGAACGCGTCGATCGTCCATCGACCGTACGTTGGTGATGGCAGGCTCGACGAGGTCCTTCCGGCGCCAAACGACAAACTCTTCCAGCAGCGCCAGCGCCCTACGCCCAATAGAATTAGAGTCGTCACCAAAGCAAAACGACGCACCGCTCGACAATGGCGACGCGGCTGCGACCTTGGCAGCTCAGCACTCTGCCGCCACGCTGCACGACCTGCGACCGGAGCCAATCGGTTTGGGCCACGAGCTGCTCCCTACGCATCCCATGTTTTAGAGTCGAGTGCGAACGACCTGTGCACTGACTTGGAGATGCCGTTGCGGAAGAGGAGGAGGATCGTTGCGACGAGGTGCGTCGGCGTGCACGTGGCTTTTTGCACGAGCGACTCGGTCACTGCGTACGCGAGGTCCGTCACGAGCGAGATCGGTTCGTTCGTCACCGAGTCACGGACGTCGGCTTTGGCGTGGGCGGCCACAAACTCCTTGACGTGGATCGCGGGCGCAAACTGCACCGAGATCGACCCAAAGTCCTTGCGCAAGACATGCGCCGACTTGAGGAGCGCGCCGAGCGACTACGACATCGGATTGCAAAATGAGGGCGTACGAGCAAAAAGTACCTCCTTGATCTTGCCTTCACCGAGCATCTCCTTCTGGTGCACGCCAAGCTCCACGGGCTTGTCATAGTCGATGGTGACAGGCACGATATGAATCTACAGCAACAGACCTCAGCCCATGGACTCAGATGAGGAACGAGCGACGAACGTTCTTGACGCGGCCCGATTCAAAGCTCTTGACGATCGTCGAGAGCATGCCAAACTGAGGGCGCAGTTGCTTGCCGCTGCGGCTGCGCGTGCCCTCGAGGAAGAACTCGACCGTGTGGCCCTTCCCGAGCAAGTACTAGACAAGCATAAGTGTCGATATTTCTTGTCGAGAGCTACCTGCGTGTACTCGGTAAAGATGGCCGAGTACAATGGGTCGTTCTTGAAGGACCGGCGGATAAAGAACGCGCCACCCTTGCGCAGCAGGTCCGAGATCGCACTACGCACAGCGCGTCAAGGACGGCGAGACACGCGTACGTGCATACCCCATATTGAGAAAGTCTTCGCCCGCGAGCACAAACGGGATCGGGATGTTGTACGCAAAGAAGAGGTACGTCATCATGAGAAAGTCCATGTACGAGCGGTGCGTCGGGATGAGTACGAGCGGACCTTCGCGGACCTTGACGAGGTTGCGGATCGCCTCAAGGCCGGCTTCGTCTACCACGATCTTGTCGTACATGTGACGCCACACCTGCGACGCCATCATTGGGCGATCTGTCTATATGGAAATGGAGAGAGAAACCTTGCGGAGGAGCCAGCCCGCCTTGCGCGCGGCCGAGTAGTCAATGTTGGACGCCATGCGGTTCAGAATCGAGAGCGCCTCGGCCTCGATCTCGTGCCGAGAAAGCTTCGGGTTGGCTGCCGCCTTGGCCGCGACGGCCTCGCGCACCGAAGACGACTCGAGGATCACATTGCGGATGGACGCGATCGAGTCGGCGGGTACGCGCGGTACGTGGCTCGCCTCGTGATGCATGCCCTCGCGCCAGCCTGC
>NW_008246129.1:307378-321638 GCF_000281045.1 Saprolegnia diclina VS20
AACATCGATATCATCGATCCCCGCGCTAGAAACGGCAGTCTTGTTGACAACCGTGCTCGAGCAATCAATGATGAGGCGGTATTTCGCACGAAATGGTTTTTACCAAGTTGCATGGACGCTTTTGGGTTGGTTTCGAGGCTCGCACAGGCAGCTCGAGTGGCTCGAGCCGCCGTTCGGGCGATGGACGAGCTAAATCACGAAGCGTGAGTCGCCACGAGTGAAGATTGTAGCTGCTGCATGCATCCAAAGTTGAGTGATCTGGGGTAGCACTTTTCAATCGACGGTGTGGGAATCATTTGTGCGCCCCGGTGCGGTGGTCCGTGAAGTTGTCGGTGCGGGTTCCGAGCGAAAATTGTAGATCGGCATGCCACGTTTGGCGGTGTAGAACAGAGTCCTTCAAAAGTGGGGCTACGAGAGCTGCCTCTGGCCAGCGCCTCGGAAAGCTGCATAAGAATAGCAGCCACGTTGTGTTCAAGAGACACTGGTTGTCGAACCCTCTGTGCGACTATGTCCCAATGAACGGCATCTCAATTGAGTCTGGTGTGTAGCTGCGGACATGAAGTCGATGTAACATCGTTAGGCACTCGCTACAAGAAATCAAGTCAGTCTTTTATCTCCTAGCAAATGTGCTATATTTATCGTCTTATCAACCCACTTGTTGTAGACAAGCCAAGCGATATGCTGTCCGCTCTTCCCGGGCAGCTGGTGCACGTGCCCAACGTCCACGGCGTCGACGTCCCTGCGCACGTGGTCGAGGCAACGCCCCGCAGCACGCGTGTTCGCTTTGACGACGACCAGTCGGTCGTGGCCGTCACGTCGTTCAAGGTATGAATGGGCGTCTTCTCAATTCTGGATAAAGTCGAGTTGCGTTAGATGGTTTATGCTCCCGGGGCATTCCTTTTAAAAGACGCCGCGACGATCGTCGGCGCCGACGTCGAGGTGACGCAACCCGACGGCGCGACCAAGCGCGGTGCCGTCAAGCAGTTTCATGCGGCGACGCAGTGCCATCTCGTGCGCTACGAGGCCGGTGGGAAAGACTGGATCGACCTCGACAAGTGCCACTTCAAGGTCTGCGTTGCCTGTGCGCCGTCACCGTGGTACGTGGCGGGTGCTGAGATCGAGCTCTACTCGCTGCGCGCACCGCACACTTTTCAAGAGGGCGCCGTCGTCTGCCGCCACTTTGGCGCGACCGCGAGCCTGTACAACAACAGTCGAGGGACCTTTGAAATGCAGCCCGCGACGACGCCGCACAAGGTCGTGCTCCACGGCCTCCACGGCGGGCGCGATATCCCCGCGGGATCCTGCGTCGAAATTTACAGCACCAGCCATGGCACCTTCCGCACTGGTACCCTTTGCCTCAAGAGCATCGATATGAGGATGTACTGCGTAGGCCACGTTTTGAAGCGAGCCTCGCAAGGCGCGCTCGTGCCCCTTCGGTTTCTCGACAGCGACACCCTCGAGTGGGTCGACCTCTCGAGCATGACGCTAAAACTCGTACTGTTTCCTGGCCAGCGCCCCGTCACAACGCTCCTGTCACCGCGCGGGTTTTCGTTTCCGACACTGCCGCCAGGCACGCATGTCGACGTCTACCGCGACGGAGGCTATTGCAAATGCTCGGTGGTCGCTGCCACGACCGCGCATCACGTCTACGAGATTCGAGATGCCCGAACCGACGCGCTCTTCCGCCTCGACCTTGCGCGCGCCAAGTGCAAAGTGCGCATTCCTCATTCGGCCGACCTGGCGCTCTTTCGCGACTTTGTCGTCGAAGTGTACGTCAAAGCCGCCCGACGCGTCGACACGGGGCGCGTCAGCGACGCGAATGTATCCACCAAAATGCTGCAGATCCGCTACGACGGCGGCCGCACCGACTGGGTGCACATTGCAACAACCAAAGTCAAAGTCCGACTCCCCAGAGACAGCGATGCTACCCCCGAAAGCCTAGCGGTCGCTACGAAGGGGACCAAACCACCGCTCTTGCGCGCGCAGAGCTCGACGCACGTGCTTCCGTCGCCTCCGCGCCCCTCACTCCTGCGACGCGCCGTCTCGTTTACGCGCAGCTTGCAGCGAACGCCGCTCGCGCTGCAACGGCGGGCGTCCATCACGCCCAGAAAAGACGCCGAGTGGAAGATGCACATTGACCCGGCGACCCACCGAACGTGTTACGTTCACGTGCCGACCGGGCGTCAGCAGTGGCAACCGCCGCCCGACGCCGACCTCCACGAGCTCCAGTGGCTCGAGCCCGAGCCGTACGAAATCGCGGCAGATGTGAGCCCAATCCAGATCCCGGTCGGGCCGCTCGAGGCCGTGCGCCATAGTCGTCAAACGGGTCTGAGCACTGTGTCATAACAACAATCAATTAGTTGACGCGCATTGCGACCCAGCGGTCCGAGCAGACCCCGGGGCTCTCGTCGTCGTCTACGTCCAAGCAAAACTCGAGGTACTCGAACACCATGGGGAGGGCAAGGAGGGGCGTCATATCTTCGTCGGGGCCTGTCGAGAGCCGCCATCCCGCGACCTGCGCGTCAAAGAGCTCCGTGCGGCGCATCGGCGGCACCTTGTGTAGCGGCGCGCCTGTCGCGACAGTGCCGCAGCACTCCCACGAGACGCTGCGCGCCCGCAGAAATCGTCCGACGACATCGTCCTCGGGCGTGTGGTGCGAGTCGAGAAACGCGACGGCGCGCAAGGACGCGAGCGACGGCGGGTGCAAATGGAGAAAGTCCTGGACCGCGGTGCCGCCGTGGCCGTACGCTATCGCCACGACGTCGCGCGCCGTCGTCGCCGGCAGTAGCTGCGTCCAGACGTACTTGATGTGCGCCTCGGGCGTCTCGTTGCCTTTGACCTACGTACTCGAGTGCATCGTTGCGTTTAATACCAGAGCACAGGCACCGTACCGGCACTTTGACGCGGCCGCGCCCCGTGGCAAAGATGTTGGAGTGCGTGCCCATGTCCAAGACGATGGTGCCAAAGCCTACAACCTCTCGTTTAAGCTGCAAAGCATGGCGACGTTGACGTACCGGTCGCGTGCGCTCGCACAAGGTAAGGAAGCATCGAGCCGCGTTCGGTGCCGAGCCTCGTACATCCGTGGCGGCTCCAAATGCCCGGCGGTGTGTGGGGACTTGCATTGCCAATGAGGAGGAGCAACTAGTTCTGTGAGGAGGTGAGAAGGACGCGATATGACAAACCTTGGACGCTCGCTGCCAGCCGTCCGACACGAAGACGTGGCACTTGGAGAGCGCCGTCTCGTGGGGCAGCGACAGCAGCTGCATGCCGAGTTGCGACGTCATGACGCGTTGGACCTCGGCGCCGAGCACGGCCAAGTCGGTTTCTTGTGGCACGAAATGCACGCTCTGGCTCAAATCCAGCGTCGACTCGCGCTGCGTCATGCGTTCGTCGAGCGACGACTGCCGCCAAAGCATAAGCGATGGCCGCGTCATGTCGTCGGCCTC
This sequence comes from Saprolegnia diclina VS20, assembly GCF_000281045.1. Lineage (NCBI taxonomy): Eukaryota > Oomycota > Saprolegniomycetes > Saprolegniales > Saprolegniaceae > Saprolegnia > Saprolegnia diclina. The sequence goes on from NW_008246129.1 coordinate 310,825, forward strand.
CTACGGCATGGCGTTTTGGCACAAATCGCAGCAACCCGAGAAGTACCACGAGCGACGCGCAATGGTGCTCGAGCAAAAAGTCGATCCATCGCCACATGCCGTCGTCGCTCGTCGCGGCGAGCAGCACGCGCGTGTCCTTCGTTTTGAGCACAAAGCCTACGGCGTCGTCAGTGCATGTACGTTCATGGATTGAGTCGTCCTACAATGCGGGTGCACGCCGACGTCCTGGACTCGTATCCACGCATCGCGGTCTGTCAAGATCACCTAGTCATGGGATGGCTGCTGCATCGTCATGGTCCGCATCCAGTTCGTCTCTACCTCTGCTTGCGCCACGTTATGATGGACATCCGAGATGCGCAGCACGCGAATGAGGCGGTGGGCATCGAGCTCGACGAGCCGTGGGCGCCAGTCCTACAAGCGCCCATGAGGCCGATCCCGCAGCGCCCGCCCGCACCTCGTGTTCACGCCGGACGAGTAGCGTTCCGCGCAGCAGTGGCGTCGTCGTCGTCGTCGCTGCCATGAGGCGCAATGAAACTGAGTGTGTAACATTGGAATAAAAACAGCGCCGATATTATTTTAATATAAAAAACCAATTCTACACGTCCGAGGCCAGCACGACGCTGTCCGCAGAGCAGAAGCTCACGTCCCGGGACGAGTCATGCTCGCTGCTGCCATTGTCATCGTCGAATACCATCGAGGCTTGAGCCGTGTCCAAGGCGGCAAAGTCGGCGATCGGAACGTCCTCCGAGTCGGCGCGGTTCATGCGGTTGAAGAACGCGACCTGCTTGGACGCGTCGAGGCCCATCGCAAGCAGGAGGTGCTTGACCCACACGTTCATTTCAAACTCGGTCATGGCTGACATGATGAGGCGGCGCGTCCGCGTGCGAACGGCGAAGCGCCACAGCGTCGCTTGGCGGCCGTTGAAGACCGAGTCGACCGGTAGCACCTCGATCGAATGCTCGTTGCAGTGCGAGAGGTCGATCTCGCCACGGAGCTTCTCGCCGTTCTGGCTGTAGTACCGAAGGCAGTTCCACGTGAGCACAAAGTGGCTCAGCGTCCATCGCTCGAGCCAGTGCTGCATGGGGCCGCGCCGCCGCCGGTACAGTACGCCCGAGTAGATGACGCCCTTCTGGCGCAGGTTGACGTCGTACGTGACCGACTCTTCGAGGATCGGGATCGCATCCGGCCCGCTCTGGAACGACGGCATGTCGTCGACGGCGGTCGTCGCGCGGAGGTCCTCGAGGCTGAGCACCTTGGACTTGAGGCGCGGGTTCATGGCCGGCGTCGTGTGGCGCAGCTCCGCATAGTAGTCCGAGTCGGCGTCCGAGCACACAGAGAGCGACGACTTGGGCGGCTGGTAGCTCGATGCACGCTGGAGGTAGGTCATGCCAGGCGCAGATCAGACAGTAGCTTCGCCTCAAGAGCGAAACACGGTGCGTAATGTCCTTATCCGGATGACCTCCGGATAAAACGCCGATAAACCAGCACGTCGACTGGCCTCTGCCAGCAAAATATCCAGCGCCGTCCATGTCGCGAGTCCATGACACGCTGCGACGCGGGCGACGACGCCGGTACACATCATGGGTACACATGGCGGCGTGGACACCTTCAGCGCAACCGCCATGAGCCGCTTGCGGCCGCGCCGATCCTCGCGCGATCCAGCCGAGACATTGACCTGTAATCGCGAGTTACGTCGTAGCGCCGCCAGCCGTGGCAACGCCACTAATACCTGCGAAGCGTCATGTTTCACGCCAACGGCGGGCAGTACGTTGGGTGGTCGGAGATGCAGGAGAAGATATGAAACATAGCTTAGCAGGCAAGCACCTCTCTACGCATCGACGTCGTCGTTGTCGTCTCGCGGAGGCTTCTCGATGGGCACATGCACGCGGTGCCACGCGTTGTTGAGCACGCCGCGCATGTTCCAGATCGGCGCGATCGTGTCGGGCTGCACGTTGTAGGACGAGTCGATGGCTTTGCACACGATGTTCAGCTCCTTCGTGTCGTCGGCCACATCGACATCGAGCGTCCACGGCGTCCACGCCCACGCTCGGTTGTAGCGCTGCGCCGTGGCTTCGGGCGCGAGCGTCGCTTCTTGCCATGTCTGGCCTCCGTCCAGCGAGACATCGACGCGGAGGATGTTGCGACCCCCACCGCTCCACGCATACCTAGTGTATAAAATGAGCGCTATCATCGCGGCAAGCCGTTACGCACCCTTTCACCGTGAGCACATCGACCTCGTCCGAGCCGTCGAGGGGCCATGGTCGCCCGCTCTTGGGCTCCGTGATCGCCGACTGCACCGGGAGCTCCTGGATCGACGCGCCGGCGAACCGATGAAAGTCCTCGGTCGCGTAGTCGACGTTGGGCGGGAACCCGCGGTAGTCCTTCTGTTGCCAAAAGCCGCCGTACTCGTCTTCCGAGATGACGATGCGACCGAGAAACTTGACGTTGCGAGCACCGACGGTGCCAGGCACGATCGCCCGCAGCGGGTGCCCGTGGTCGCGCGGAATCGGCTCGTCGTTCATCGCGTAGGCGAGGAGCACCTCCTTGCGCTTGTCGAGCGCCGTCGCGAGCGGAATGGACGCGCCGTAGGCCTGGCCGGTAATGTCGCGGTCGAGCCCTTCAAGGTGGCAGTGCGCGAGGATCCCATCGTCATCGGAAACGCCATAGTGCGCCAGCACGTCCGAGAGGAGCACGCCCGTCCACTTGGCCGTCGAGAGCGCAGTCGTGTCCCTAGCGTTGCGATGCTTCAGTGATATTGCAGCAGGAGCCTACCAGCTGAGCCCGTTGACTTGCTTGATGTGCGACATCTCGGCGCGGCGGTTGCCAGCGCACTGGATCGTCGTGATGATCGTGTGCTCCTTGAACTTGGCCTTAAGGTCTTCGATGGAGAGCGCAATACCATCCTGGCCGTCGTCTAAACCACCTCAGCGCTACTGTTGCTGCGCATATGATACTGTACCAGTGCGGAGACCAGGGCTGAACAGCTCGAGCTTGTGCGTTGCCGCGTCCACGTCCGGCACGGGCAGGTGGTTGCGCACGAAGAAGAGGTCGTTGGGCGTGATGAACGACTGCATGAGGAGCTCGGCCGGCGGCTCGCCGTTGAAGGGCTGGTGCGAGTTGACCTTCATCGCGGGGTGGCGCATCGGGTCGTTTGCGTACGGGCCGTCGCCAAACTTTTTCTTGCGCTCGTCTTCGAGCGCCTTGACGTCGGCCTCGTCGAGGTTGCCGACACGAAGGCTCTCGAGGATCTTGTGCACATCGCCGTGGTTGTGCGCCGCGTAAATCTGCCAGAACGGCTCGATGGACTTGCCGGCCGCGAGCAACAGCTTCGTGCCGCCCGGGTGCGCGCTGATAAAGTCCGTCGCGTCGTACACTCCGTGCTTGTAGACGACCCAGATGCCACCAGTTTTGGCGCTAACGTGCGTCGCGACGTCGGCCAGCGAGTACGTCGGCAGTCCTTCCTTGAACAGACCAGGAACGATGGCCGGTGTTGCATCTTCGCCCTCGGCGAGAGCGGGCGCGGCCTCGAGGTGCGTCGCGTCCGAGAGCATGTATGAGAGACCGAGGAGGCCGAGACCGGACGCGAGGAGCGCAGGCGACCACTGCTTCATGTGCTCGCCGCTGGCTGCTGGCAACGCGCCAGCGTGAAGAGAGGCAGCAGACGACGCCCATCGCCGCAGCGCGGGCTTTTGGACCAGCGACTTGAGGCGAAGCATGACGACGACCTGAGTGGCGAAAGTGGTTCTTGGGATCTCGAAATAGGACGATGCTGAGAGAATTAACGAATTGAGACCCCTTGAGTTCGGTGCATGTCCTAATTCAAACACGCCATCAGGGATGTGGCGCTCAACCACAAGAGCGAGACCATCTGCTAAACGCAATGCTTACCTTACCACCACACAACTGGGACGATTTGCTTCTTCTCCAGCCGCGTATAATACATACCGCGCCGAAGTCGCCTCGTGTATAACATGTCCAAAGCAGCGTTAAAGAACGAGCCCTACGTCGATGAGAGTCCCTTGTACGTGGTGAGTGTATTGGGTGCCCGTCTCGGCGCCAATCTGAGGCTTGGTTGAAGTTGCCGCCAACTGCATGTCCTTTCCAAGCTCTTTTATCGTTAATTGACCTTTTTCGTCATAATTCAAGGCGAAGATTCGTGATCACATCCGAAACATCCTTAATGAGCAAGGCCGCCTGCACTTCAGCCTCCGAATCTGGCTCACAAATGCCCATGTCACAAACATTTATTTACCTGCACTTTATAATTGGAATCGTGAGCATACGCGTTTTCGAGCGCGAGGTTCAGATGCAAGTGCAACTTGAACTTTGCGTTCAAGCGACACGATGGAAGATCTGGACGACGAGCCAGCGCTCCATGCGGACGCCAATGGCGAGATCCACCTGAACCATGGCACGTGGATTCGTCTGGATGACGTCATCTGGACACAGGGCCAGCGCCTTCTCGTGCTCAACGTTGAGGGCAACCAGATTCTGGAGCTGCCGCCGCTGCTCGGCAACCTCGTGCTCCTGCGCGTCCTCAATGTGGCCTCGAACCGCCTCACGGCCCTGCCTGACGAGATCGGGTACTGCGCCCAGCTGCTGCATTTGCACGTGCAGCACAACTATCTCAAAGCAATACCCAAAGGTACCGACGGTCTCTCGCGTACGCGACTCATCGGGAGCAGGCATCCAAGGCTGCCAGCGCCTCGAGCTTCTCGACGCGAGCGAGAACAACCTCAAGACGCTTCCGATCGAGATGCGCAAACTGCCGGAAATTCAGACCATCGACGTGCGCAACAACCAGCTCGTGAGCCTCCCGCCCGTGCTGAGCGACTGCCCACGCCTCATAACCCTCGCCTGCGACGGCAACAAAGACTTGACGCAGATCCCAGAGTCCCTCCGCGACAACTCGCGCCTCGTGCTCTGGATTCTTCAGCGCCTCAAAGGTGCGCGTTTGACCAACGACCTGAGCTGCCTCTTCCGTAGAGCACGCGGTCGAAATCAAGCACATGACCGACATCAACAACGACCTCGAGGCTGCGGCCCGGCGCGCCGACGACGAGAAGCTTCAGCTCAAAGACGCCATCGTGCACTTGGAGCGCGAGAAGAAGGCCCTTTTGGACGAGCGACCAGACAAGTACCTCAAGCTCAAGACCCACGTGCAGGCCGCGGCGATCAAGTCGCTCGACGTCACGTCGCAAGTGTGCAGGCTCATGTAAAGAATGCATTACAGTGGTGTTGATACCTACGCGTTGCGGCTCGGTCTTCTCCGAGGGCGATGCTTCTGCGAGCCGCCTCCTTCCGCGCGTCGAGTGCGCGGACGAACAAGAGTAGCAATGGTCCGTGCGCCCCTTATCTGCCGCGACCGCGACCGCCCTGCTGTCCGCGCGGACGCATGATCTGCACCGGCGGTCCCGTGTTGCGGTTGCCCCCGAGAAACGACTCGAGCGAGTCCCACGTGGCACCGCGCCCGTGGGCGTTGGCGTACATGTACGACTGGTCGCCCTCCCGGCGCTGCTGCTGCTGGCGCCGACGGCTCTCGTGGTACTGCTGCGTCGGGTTGGGTGTGTGCGTTGGCGACGCGAGCGCTTCGTCCTGCGCGAGGAGCTCGTCGCGCTCGACGTTCAAGAGCACGAGACGCTTGAGCTCTGATTGTTCCTTCTTCCCGGACGCTTCCTGGCGCTGGCTGTGCTGCGCAAGCGACGTTTCTTGCGGCACGAGGATCTCGCGGGCTTCGAGCTTGCCCTTGTTGCCGCGCTTGAGTAGACGGAAGACCACGGACGAGTCGTCCTTCGGGGTCTCGAGGTGGTGCGTCGTCTTGACGACAGTCGGAATCGCCATCTTGTCGGCGTTGCCACGCGGCGCGAGCTTGCGCGCGTCCGAGCCGCTGAGCATGAGCGCGCGAAAAGCCTTGTCAAACTCGTCGTCCTCCGGCGTCGTCACGGGCTGCTGGTGCTTGACGATGATCTGCTCGTCTTCGCTCTCGCTCTCACTCTCCTCACTCTCACCGCTCTCGCTCTCGCCGCTTTCAGGCGCATCGTCGCCGTGCTCGTCCAGATCGCCGTCGCTCTCATCGCCGCTTTCATCGTCGTCATTCTCATTGTTTTCGTTCTCGTCGTCGTCGTCGTCCTCGGCAATCGACACAATGGCCCCCTTGGAAGCCTGCGCACCGTTCTTGGCCTGCGTGCGCTCTGCGACTTGGAGCTCCAACGCAAAAATGGCTTGGACGGACGCGTCAGCCTCGGCAAACGTCGCAAATCGCATCGGTTTTTCTACAAATTCAAGTCAAATTTCATGCATCAAGACCGAAGCTACCTTTCGGGTGCAAGAGCTCGAGCAAATCGAGCACGACAAACTCCGTCTCGAGCGGAATCTCGGATTTGGCGAGGCAGTAGTGCTGGAAGAAGACGAGGAACCGGTCCAGCTTCTTCCGGGTCACACCGCGGTCGAACCCTTGACCGCACGTCTCCAAGAGTGCGCACATGAGGCGGATGCGAAACACGTTGCGGTCGTCGTCCACGTCGCTCGGCACGCGCGGATCGTACCTACGACGAAGACGATATGCACCTGGACATTAATCGTCACAGAAGCTACTTCATATCGGGCACGAGCTCGAGGCGACGCAGCGCGTCGTCCGTCAACGGCGTCTCCATCGGACCTGCCGTCGTGTCGTGGCCGTGCTGCAGCAGCCAGTAGAGCGTCTCAAAGATGACGACCGAGTTGACGAGGCCGTGCGTGTAGAGCTCGCCGAGGAGCTTGATGAGGCCGAGACAGCGCTGGTGGTACTTGTAGCTGTTGAGCGTCAAGAGAAAACGAAGCATCTCGATCGTCGTGTCCACGAGGTGCACTCCCAGCTCCTCGTGCATGCTACATCCATAAGTAATGCGACCCTTCTTCGTTTGAAGCTGCCTACCGCGCAAGACCCGCGACGACGTCGCAAACAAGGCTCAGCTGGAGCACTTGAGACTTGGCAACGTGGAGTACGGCCTTGACCACATACTGCACCACGACCGGGTCGTCCCAGTTGAGCTTGCGGCAGACGCGGACGACACGTCCGACGCCGTCCGGCCGCAGCGTCACGAGGCGCGAGAGGATGAAGAGGTAGACCGGGTCCTTGGGTGCCTTGACGCGGGCGACGCGCTCCGGTGGCTTGCACATGTAGTAGGCGTTCATGACGAGCGTTTCCGCGAGCGGGTCGAGGTGCTTGGCCGTCTTGAGGCGCATCATAATGTCGAGGCTCATGGCCGTGCGCGCGTGCGTGTACTTGTTGCAGTAGAGGTACCGCCCGCACGTCTCGAGAAACGTGGTGGCGAGCACGACGTTGTGGCCTTGAAAGTCGGCAAAGAGCCGCTGAAGGCAGCGAAACCCCGTGTTGGGCGGGCAGAGCTTGAACTTGGTGAGCTCGCCCAGGAACCGGATGTTCTTGACCTTGGACTCGAGCCGGTACTGGTTCTTCTTCTTCTGGAAGTAGTTGAACTCTTGCACGAGCATTTTCACGAGGCTGCCGCCAATATCGTCCTTGAGCACGCTGTGGAGCGTCGCGGCGAGGCGCGAGTAGTACGCGAGAAGCTCCAGATGCGTCCGAGGCACGCTGAAGAGCGTCTGCACGAGCCTACGTCCGCGCAAATCACATGACTGGGCCCGTCACGCATCAACGTACCGAGCACGCGCCGCCTTCGAGTTGGTGTAGCAGAACGCAATGGCCGCCTTGTCGCACCGGTCCCGGTTCACCATGTCTTCGAGCGTCGCAAAGTACGCGTCCATCTGGTGGTGGTATGACACGGCCTTGGCATCCTTTGACTTCTCGTCCTCCGCGGTCGGGGCCGGCGCCGACGCGTCATCGCCCGCAGCTTCGGTCGCGTCATCACCTGCAGCTTCTGTCGCGTCGACCATGTCTTCCACCGCTGTGTCCGCATCCGGCTCGTCGGCTGGCGGCTCGTCAGCTTCTTCGACGGGCGCCGCTGCGTGCTTGGCCTTGAGCTCCGCGACTTCGGCCTCTGAGAGACCGAGCACGACTGCAGGCACAAGCTCGAGGAGGTCTGGGAGGTCTTCGTAGAACGAACGCGTGTCCTCGTCGTCGAACGGACCGTCCGCGTGGAGCTCGGCGCGGCCCTCGTTGCCGTCCCACACAAGCAGTTGCGAGTGCGCACCGTCGTCCGAGGTGTCGATGGGCAGCGCTGGCACAGGTTTCTGCAGCGCCTCCGAAAGCGTCGTGATACTCGACGTGAGCTTCTCGCAGAGCGTCGTGGCCGCAGCAAACTCGGCCGCGTGCTCCTCGCAGAGCTCGCCGCGGTTCGCCTCCTCCTTCAAGTTGCGTTTCTCGAGCTTTCGGACGGTCTGGTGCTGCGCAATGTACATGCCGCCGATGAGCTCAAAGGCCTGGTCAAACACACTGCGGAACTGGTCCTGCATCGTCTGTGGCACGAGCGCCGACATGCCGGGGCCGAGGAACTCGGCGCCTGCGTACTTTGCAAAACTCACGAGCAGCGTCACGTCGAGCGGCGGTGCCTTCGTCGATGGCGTGCCCTTCTTGGCCGCGGCCTTGGCGTTCGGATCTTCGCGCGCAACGACGCGCTGGAGGATGCCAAAGATGACTTGAATGTCCACGACCACTTGCACGAGGTAGAGCTCCGTGAGTACACGCAACGTGACAAGGCGCCGCTTGCTGTGCTTTTGCTTGGCAGCGGCGTCCGCGGGCGGATTCGGCGGGTTGAACGCCGCCGTGACGTACGCGGCGATCAGTGGGTCCGTGAGGTCGCTGGTCCCGTACCGCTGGTGCAGCGCGCTGATGACTTGGACGTGCGAGCCCACTTCGCTTGGCTTCAGCGTCACGATCGCCTCGACGAGGGCAACGATGCACTCGCTCAAGTACCGCGTGAGGTTGAGCTCGGCCACGTCCTTGAGGCAAGCGGCGACGTTGGCGTCCGTAAGCACCTTGAGCTTCTTCACGAACGCGCTCGAGCGCTTGAGGTCGCTCTTGAGCTTCACACTGCCTTTAGCGATCGCCTTCTGCATCTCCGCGCAGGCGGACGCGCTGTTCTGCGCTCGGAGCGACTCGCGCATGGACTCTTGCATGCTGCTGCTCACTCGTCTGGGCTTGCGTCCCACAAATGCCCAACATCCGGATATCGCAACATACCGGATAACGGCCATTCGGTCATTTGCGATCTTCCATCCCATGGGCTGCACACGCTTGTTCCACGCGGGATGACGCTGCCGTAGATCGCGCGGTCGACTTGCTCTAGCGCCGCCATCAAAGCCTACAGGATATGGAGACACGGTGGTTGATCGAGTCCAGAATAGATGCTTCTTGTCGCCTTATTTACGCTAGGTTTAGGCACTGGAAATTAGATCCAAGTTCGAGTCCCTTACAGAGCCCCACGTTCTGTTTGCACGCACCTTTCTCGCCGCTCAAGTAGAAGCCGCGTGGGAGGCCACTTTCTCATCGGCACTAACGTAATCGTTTATCGGTGGCCGCCGTCGCGGACGTGGTTCCCCCGTCGCCAACCAACGTCACACAAAAGCATCGGCAGTTACAACGCCATCGTCATCGTCAAGGGTGTGTTTCGCCTTGGTGGGGCGTGCTGACGCTAGTACTGTGTAGATGGGGCTGTGACGCGGCTCTTTGGGGATTTCTTCTTCGACACAGACGGGCTCGGCTCGAGGACTGCAGTGCGCGTACAACGTAGGTGCCGGTGTAGGTGCAACGGACACGTATATCGGTGCGCTTGGGCTGGCGCTGGTGCCGGAGCGATAGGCAGATACGTTGTTGCTTTACATGCATACGTTGATGCTGCCACATGTACTCGTACAATGCATGTACCATGTTCTTGCTTCATGGCTCTCACTCGTGCACGGCCGCAGCTTGGCTGAAAGGTTGAGCACATGACTGCTCACATGTACCTCGCCGCACGTCGTGGCCGCACGCGGTGATGGGACGCCTGCCTCGTTGGGACCCGGCGTGCTGCGTGGTCTCTTTCTCGCCACGACGGACTTGCATCTGGTTTGGCTTCCGTCGTGAGCTTCTTGGTTGCCTTTAGCGCGTTCATCGAAGCATCTCCGGCCTTCGTGTCAGGTTGGCGATCGCATCATGATCGAGCTAGATCAACCTGGTCGGCTCACGGCCACTGAGCCGTGCTTGCGATGTTGCTTACGCTGGGCCACCATCAAGTGCCAGCGCTTCACGTCGTGGTCGACGCATCTTTACGCCCTTGGTAGACTCGAGTGGGACTTGGAACACTGTGTCGTGTCGGGCAAGATCGCCAAGACTCACGCTCCAGCCACCCCAACGACCCGACTCTTGTTGCAACGTCTTGTCGGGTTCGACATGTGTCGTCGTGACTGCCGGCCGCGACCGCTTCTTGTATTCCTGGCACGTTCCTGGCGCACCGCTGGAGCGCCTTCTACTTCTCGCCCGACATGCAACACGACTTCGAATGGCTCGAACGCATAAATCGGGTGCGGATTAAAAATGAGCGGAGCCCAGTAGAAAAATGAGCGAGGCCCAAAATGAGCGAAAATGGCGGAAAAATGAGCGAAATTGCCCACAATTACCCTTCCCCTTTCCCTGGCAGAGCCTTTGGCGGGCCAAGAGTGCCGGCTCGGGTTAAATTGGACAACGGATTTAACCCTTTATACACATCGCGTCCGCTCATTTTTCTGCCGTTTCCAGCCTCGCTCATTTTTCTACCGGGCTCCGCTCATTTTTAATCTTTTTTCCGCATAAATCTCGCTCGTTTTGGTCACCGGTCAGTCGCTTCACCGCGATCGATCGTTCCAGTTTGGCCGAGTTTGTTTGGCCGCTGTGCATCCGG
>NW_008246130.1:0-14486 GCF_000281045.1 Saprolegnia diclina VS20
ACACTCACGTTTCGATCTATGCGTCTCTCCTTGACGCTCCTCGGGGAGACCCTGGGATCTCTTGGGTCATCACTTCGTCAACTTATAGCCACGGCTAAACCTTCCGGACTTGAGAGGTCTTTGGGCGCCAAATGACGGCGCCATGGTCGCCTCCCGGCAATACCTCAGAAACAAAAGGCAAGAATTTTGATTGACACTTCTTTATACGTCGCCGTCATCGTGGCATATTACGGAAGGCGCCTCATGGGTCGGGGATAGCAGCTGTGTGTGGAGCTCGTTGCACTCGACGGGTTCATAAATGAAGCGCACGAGGAGCAGCACGGCAAGTGTCGGTGCCAGCAAAAGGAGGAGGACGTAGTTATTGTTGCCGTCAAATGTATGCTGGGCGAGCGGCGTGAGCGCATAGCTGAGGAGGCAAAAGGAGAAGACGAGCAGCATCGCCGTGGCTGAGAGGAGACCGTAGAGTTTGCTGGGAAAGCACGTCACTAGTCAAAGTGTCAAGTTTTCAAGTAGAAAAAAGGTCGGCACGTACTGATGTAGGCGTACTGCATCGACGTGAGCGCCCCGACGCCGAGAGCCAGAAGAAGATACCCGAGCACTTGGCCGTGAAGCGACGGCAGCATCAAGGCGCCGCAGAGCAAAGCAAACACGAGGATCGTCAAGACAGCCACCTTGCGAAAGCCCACGCGGTCAATGAGGAAGCCCATGGGTGGCGCAAAGAGGAAAGACGCGTTCGAGACGAGCGGGTACACGTAGTTGGTGTACGTGTTTTGCTCGTCGAGGTCATTTGGTGCTAGACGCTTGACCATGTTGGGAATCGCTCCACCGACAAAGACATTGGTGAGCGTCAAGACCGCCCCGATCGAAACAAATGCCCAGAAGTCCCGACGACGCATCTGCTGCTTGAAGCTAGCGTAGAGGCCTCGGAATTTGGACAACTACAAAGACTCTTCGTCAGTCGATATAGCGTCCGACACGCAACGTACATTTGCATGGGGCCGGCCCAAGGCAAGACCAGGAATCTGCACCGACGCAGCGACCGCCGAGACGTGTTCGACGGGGTAAAGCACAAAGCAAAGCACTGCGCAGAGGGCGACGAGCCCGCTACACACTTTGTGAGCGCCACTTGGAGATGCAACTTGAAGGGTGTACGCATAAACGTGGAAGAACGTGGCGCGCGCAATGGGCAGTTCGAGCAACACGTACACGTAGCCCGAAGCGTAAAAGGCAGCGACGAGGATGCCGCAGTAGATGGACGGCGTCGCAAACAGCTCCGAGAGCTGGAGGGACGCGAAGAGGACGCCCATACCGCCAAAGCCCACGAGTGCATAGCCGGTGAGGAGGAGGCCGTCGCGCGAGTCGCCGATCGCGAGGCAAAGGTTGCCAGCGATCGTAAACTAAAATGCCAGTTAGCAACGTTGGGCTAGGAAGTTGATGACAATGTGTACAATGGCTGCGATCGTTGACGTGTAGCGAGGCCCAACGATGTCGAGGGTCGCGCCAAAAACCGCTTGGCCGAGCACGACGCAGAGAAACCCCGTCGAGTAGACGTTCTGTAGCTGGACCTCTTGCTCGGGGCAGACGCGCGTCATATGAAGCGGGCAAAGCTCGTGCCATTGGTGCTCGCTCACCAGGCGTGTGTACACGGGGCCAAATCTAATGGTTGACAGTGGAATGGCTCATGATGAGAGAATGACGAGGATGGCGCGATACCCGAGGATGAGGCCGCCGGACGAGACGACCGTGACGAGCGTCGCAGCGGCAAAGAGCACTTCGCGTGAGAGCGTCATCGATGTCATGACGCCGATTTGGAAATGGGGTCAACGGCAGTCCAGAAGATGATTATTGGCTTTTCGTCCCTATACAAAATATGGACGCAGAACACTGGACGCAAAATATTCCTTCGAGCACCTGGGCGAAGCGGACCAGAGACAGGCGTGTCACGCGTGCTGTGTTTTCCAAGCTCTGCGAGTCCTCTCGGAGGGTCTTTTGCGATGAAGTCCGCGTCGGAAAGACTCAATTGTACATATTTGCGTGAAGCGACCAGCACGAGCGACCAAGCAAGGCCCACGTTGTCTTCCCACTTCAGATATTGCGAGCGACTAGCTACTGTAGTCGTTGTACTGCTTGTGCTTGCGTATGGATTGCCATCGATGACATATTCGACGCTGCACTTTGAGCGGGAAGATTGCGCGCCGGTTCGAATTTCCACCGATGCACCAATCCGTGCGTGGTATCTTGTTGAATTTTATCCAATGAAATCATTTTCGGAATTTGCAGCCAAGGGCCCATGTCGTACTTCATCCCGCCGGTCAACTATGGCATGATCGAGGAGGACCTCTACCGCAGTGGCATCCCGAACGAGCTCAACTTCCCCTTCCTCGAGCGCCTGAACCTGCGCAAGATCGTGTACCTCGCGCCAGAGGAGCCCAACCCGCAGCTCTTGAGCTTCGTCGAGGAGCAAGAGATCGAGCTCGTCGTTCTCGGCGGCAACACCAAGCTCGAGAGCCGCCGAAAGGCGTGGGAGCCCATGAGTGAAGAGACAGTCCTCGCCGCCCTCGACATCCTCCTCGACCGCTCCAACTACCCGCTCTTCTTGACCTGCCACCTCGGCCGCGACCGGACCGGCGCCGTCGTCGGCTGCCTCCGCAAGATCCAGCAGTGGCACCTCTCGTCCATCTTTGAGGAGTACCGGCGCTTTGCCGGGTCCAAGGTTCGTCTCCAGAACGAGCAGTTCATCGAGCTCTTCGACACGGACCTCGTGACGATCCCGACCAATCCGCCCAACTGGATCAAGACCCACATGATCGCTGGTCCTTAAGCCACCAACAGGCTCTTCCTCCATGTACTAAGCCTCTTCTGCAACACGTGGCAAGACGCAAGGAGGCAGCTCCTTCCAATTTAAACATACACGGGCGCAAGCGTAAGGGGCGCGCTGCCCAACGCATTGGCTTCGTTGCTTGCTTAGCAGCCGCCGACCTGCTCGAGCGCGCAGTCGATCTGGTCCTGGTCCTCGAGTTCCAACTACACCATTGTCATCATGAGCTGTGCCCATGGGCTTGACGGGGAGGCGTGTTACCATCTTCGGGGTCTGGTCCGCGGCAATGCGCGTACCGTCCAAGAGGAAGCGGAGCGCCGTGACCGGCACGCCCTTGCGCTGGGCATACGCGGAGAAGATCTTCTCCATCTTGGTGTGGGGCTTGACCTTGAAGAAGGTTTCTTCGCCTGACTAGATGCACATAGCGACGTCAACCTCGATTCCTACGTTTGCATCTTCGTACCTGGTCCTTCACGCGGATCGTGATCGTCTGCTTCTTGTCCTCGCCATCGGCGCCCGCCTTCGTGTCTTCGTGGTCCGACATGCTTGGAGGCTTTTTGTCTTTGACCGACGGCTTCTTTTTATGCGTCCAAATCACTTGCTTTGAGTATGCTTCATACAAAATACAAGTATCCCGTGGCAGCCATACATTCAACGCCCCAAACCGGCTGCAACCGGCTACTTAACCGACTACAATCCCCGACTTTGCAACCGGCTAACCGACATCCATCCGATCAAATCTAAAAATAGACGCAACAGTCCCTTGTATCGCCAAAGGAGATCATGACGTCGATGAAGACGAGCCTCATGCAGAGCGATGACGACGAAGTCGACGTCCTCGATGCATCCGCTCCGGCGATTGAGAGCGCTGGCGGCCCCGCGGTCGCATCGCCCAGCTGCGACGACGACGCCGAGATGGTCACCATCGACGTCCAAGACCCACCGCCCAAGAAGCCCGATGCAGTCGTCGTCATGGAGGCCCTCAGCGGTGAGAAAGGCGACGGGCGCCATGGCAGCCGCTTCTTACGCACGCTGCACGCCGAGGTTACGCAGGCGACTCCCGTCGTCCACAGCTACGGCGACGCCGAGGCCAAGCTCGCGGCGAAGCGTCGAACGCAGAACGCGCTCTTGGCCGTCGCAACGAGCCTCGGCGACGACCCATCCGCGTATGCCATCAACGCGCTGCCGCTTCCGATCCAAGTCGCCTTCCGCGTCAAGGTGCTTGGGATCTTTACGCTCCAGCTGCTCTTGCTGTCCCTGCTGACCGTCATCTTGACGTACTCGCCACTGTGCGCTCCGTCGCTGCAGAGCTTTGCCGACCAAGGCAGTGGCGGCGCGGTCGCGGGAAGCGTGATCGTCTCGCTGCTCGCGCTCTTTCTCTTGTACCTTGTCAAGTACCTGTTCCCGCTCAACTTTGTCATGCTGGCCATCTTTACGAGCATGCAAGCGATCGCGGTCACGACCTTGGGGCTCTTCTTCCGCACCCACGCCTCGGTCTTTGCCTGCGTCTTTTGCTTCTTCGTCGTGCTCTTCATGACGTTCTTCAGCACGCGCACGCGCATCAAGCGCGAGGTCGACGGGCCGCGCGTCGTGCTCCTCTCGACGCCGGTCGCCGGCATGATAGCGTATGCGCTCGTCGGATTTGTTGCGTGCTTGATCTACGCTGGCCAAGGCGCGGCGTTTCTCTCGGGCACGACCTTTGTCATCACCATGTTCTTCACCTTGGGTGTTGTCATGTGGTTTGCATTCGACGCGTCCTGCATGTACCAGATCATGACGCCGGACGAGTACATGCAAGGCGTCATCTTCTTCTACACGGACCTCATCTTGCTTTTCATCTTCCTCCTCGTCATGGGCGTCTGCGTCGCGGCCTGTGACGGCGGCGCGCCCATAGCGTGCTTCGGCAACTGCGGCGCGATCATGACCGACGCGCCCGACGACGAGAACGAAAGCCTCGAACCGCCTTGCCCGACCCAGGCCGATGCCACGTAATTGCTCACCAATCCTACATCCCAACACTTCCATCGTCCACGTTGCTGGCTCTGATACTAGTATATGCATGGGTTGGCCTTGCAGCAGCCAAGATGACAGGTGAGATGAGACTACACTGCTCCTTGCAGTCGAGACGACACGTGGAGTTGGGCTGCGTGGGACGATAAGACGGTAGGAGACTACACCGTATGACAACCATGCTGCGAGAACGACGCTGCAAACCGCCGTGGCATGCGATGCTGATGGCATGTCCAGCGGACAGCGCTTCGGGCTACGACGTGCGAGTGTTGTTGCCGCTATCGTGGCCAGAGACGAATGGTACCGCTACAGTAGGCTGCGAAGTTCCCATCGTCTTCGGCGGGATTCCTTGACACGATGGCCTGTCGCTTTCGCCACCAATTGGCTGCCGTCGCGCCGCATGCGCCAGTGTACACAAGCATGGCTTGCTTGGCCTGCGCTGGGTAGTAAAGTAATAGAGGCGGCTACATGCAGCGGCGCCGTGCACCAAGGCGACAAGGCACCTACATGTGTTGCTGCAACTGATATGCAGCACGCAGCCAGATGTCGCCATGACCTACCGGTCCCCATTGCGCGATCGCGCTGCCTCCGTCGCAGGCGAGGCTTCCATGGTGAGGTCCTTCCTGGAGTAGTACATGAGCGCAGTAGCCGCTGCGCCTGGGCCGCGAGCATCTTCGGAGGCTTCCTCCATCGGCCAAAGTCCACGTGGTGGCGTCGCGTCTTGCGACTGGCCAATAATTGCTCACCACCCACGGGTCTTCCTTGGAAGAAACATTGAAAATCTACCTAGTTTTAACCAATCTATTTTTCGTATTTTATGCATTCTGCATTTTTATTGTATTGCTCACAAATACAACGATACATGGTAATTTAAAATGCAAAGGAAGGATAAAAAAGAAACCACGTGGATTCGCTGCCAGGATCGCCTCGCCGTGTTATTGGCCAAAAGCTGCGAGTGACCGAAGAAGCGGCGGCGCCGACCACCTCCATCTTCGTCTCTTCCTTCCCGGGTCGCCATGTCCAAGATCTCCAAGTCCAAGCGCAACTACCTCTACAGCCCATACCAGCTCAATGTACATCACCATGCACGAGTCGGTGCACGGCGCTCACGGCCAGCGTAGGATGGCCTCGCCGATGCGCCGCCGGATGACACTACCGCCTTTGTCGACCCGGTGCTAAGGTACGCTGCCTGCGCTTTTGCCGTCATGCAACTCATGCGCATGCTGATCAGCGGCCTGCCTGCCAATTTGTCGCGCAACCTCTGGGACGACTGGAGCGAAGAGACGATGCTCCAGGACGATACGACGCTGGCCAACTTTGCCAGCGGCATGGACATGACGTTTCCAGATGCACCGAGAAAGCCGCGTGCCAACTCGTACAATTTCATCGACGCCATCATCATGGAGGCCAAGCCCGAGCCCGACAACCACAACAGCAACCACGCCAACCACAATGGGCTCGGGTTGTCGCCGCCCATACACCTGACGCCAGCGCCGACGAATGGTATGCCCAACTTAGCGCTACACACCAATGGTCTCGGCGCAGAACCAAGCTCGTACGCGTCCTTTGGCAACAGCCATGTCGAGTACGGCAAGGCGTCATCGACGTGGCAGCCGCAGGAGCCGCCGTCCATGTGGCCCTCCCAGGACAAGCCGCCGCTACTGCAAGCACAAGCAACTCTACCGAGCCACAGCATGGCACACGCCATGAATGGTCATATGCACCAGCAAGTCGCCATGCTCCCGCCGCAGCAACAAACACCGCAGCCATCGCAACATCACCCTGCGACCTCGCAGCAGCAAGGTATGCCCAGCATGATGGCGCAAGCGCCCATGATGCATCCTGGCATGGCTCCGTACGGCGCGCAGAGCATGATGATGCCCGGCTTCATGTACTCGCAGCCGATGATGGGCTTCAACGCACACCCTGGCATGATGCAACTGCCCATGAACATGCTTCCGATGAACGCGATGAGCATGGGCATGATGCCGATGGGTGTGCCGCCGACCGCGCCGGTCCTTGGTATCCCGCCCATGGTCCCGACAGCGCCGGCCTTTTTGGCTGCCAAGCCGCCGCTCAAGCCCAACGCCGCGCCGTTTGTTCAGATCGCGCGCAAGCCTGGCGCACCCGAAATGAGCTCGATGCTCGCCAACCTCCTCGAAGAAGAGGCCGAGAAGAAGAACAAGAAGCTCGAGCGGAATCGCGACTCGGCGCGCGAGAGTCGGCGCAAGCAGCAAAAGTACGTCGAGGTGCTCGAAGACGGCATCCAGCAGCTCCAGATCACAAAGGAACACATCCAGCGCCACCGGTGGGGCCGGCCGCCGCTGCCACTGGACGCGGTCGTCGGTGTGCCAGCTCGGCACCGCAACGCGTTCGACATTGTCAAATGGACATCGCGCCAGAAACGGTGGCTCGGGCTGCCGCACAAAGCCCGCTTGCTCGAGCTCCAGCGCTGCTTTGTCGCGATCGGCCAGACGCTCATGCGGCTGCAGACCAGCGTCCTCGACATGCAGCTCGTGGCCCATGCACTGGACAGCAGCGACCTGGTGGCGTACTTGGGGCTCGACCAAGGACAGGTGGCCGCGCTTCATGCGACAGCGCTCGCCATGCGTCGGGAAGAGAGCGTGCGGCTCATGGTGCTCATGAAGGCGTACCGAGGCCTCCGACGGTTCGCAGCCGAGCTCTGCGCGCTGGGACCTGATATGGACATGTACTTTCGCGAGCTCATGTCGGGCGAGCAAATGACCAAGTTGCTGTCGTGGACCGAGTCGGTATGGATGGCCATTCTTTCAAGTTGATACTTACACCTCGCTTCGTAGATGCGCGCCGAGATGGACCGGCTGTCGTTCGCGGACGACGACGAGCGACCTATTTAACCCAATACACTAGACAACGCACACACTCTTGTCGTTCGTATTAGCAAAGGACGCCGAGGTAGCGCGACGCCTTGTATCGCGCTTGGAGCTGCGGCCAATGCACGACAAACTCGTCGGCGACGTAGTAGAGGAGTTTGCCCGAGAGCGAGAGGTGCTCGACGCGTGCAAAGCTCTCGCAAAAGAGAATCTTGGCGTCGGTCTTGAGCCCGAGAAAGCGCAAGAGGAGCACGGCCGCACACAGCGGGATGCAAGTCCCTTGGCATCGTCAGACAAGCTAGTCCATAGGTGCAATACCTGGGCCGTTGCAGAGCAAGAGGTCGGGTTGGTAGCGAACGACGATATGCATGCAGTGGACGAACGCATTGGCCGTCGAGAAGATCGTCGAGACCCACGATTGCCCGACCTAGTTGGCGTCATAAGATGTGAGAGTCGGCAGGTGATGATGGCACCTCGCGGCTGCGGGGAATCTCAAAGAAAGCATTTGGCGAGGCCTAGTGGAGCCCATGAGCATGCCATGGGGGAATAGTCGTAGGATCAACCTGGCGCTCAGCGATGGCCTTCTCTCGGCTCGTGTGATCGGTGGCCGCCACGACATAGGCCAATGGCGCATACCGCGTCGGCGACAGACGCTTCATGAGCGCGAGCATCTCGGTCGTGTGGCCACCCGACCCGAGAACGACGAGCGTCCGGAATGTGGACGTTGATGGCTTGCGCGCGGGTGGCGCGCCGCCTTTGATACGCACCGGGAGGATGCACCAGAGGCGCCATAGCACAAGCACCGCGAGGCTCGTTGCTGTCGCAAGGAACGCCGGCCACATTGCACTTGTTGTCTTTTTGGCCAAATACCTCACTTTTTAACAGGATAAAAACACACCTCTTAAACATCCCATCGACGCGTGTTGCAGAATATCGCCTGCGCCTCTCGTCAAGAGGCCTTGGGAGCGTTCGCTACCAATTGCTGTGAACGTGCTTGGCGACGCGACGTAGACGTAGCGCGTACGAGGGGGAAATATGGATGCGGTAGTGGCCGCGTAATGTGGGTGCGATTAGCCACTATTGCTTCTGGCCTCTCCGCCGCATGTCGCTCTTCATGGTCGTGGGCTCAACCGAGCCGCTCTACTCGCTGGACGTCAAGCCGCGTAAAGAGGAGACCGCGCACGTCGACGAGTTTGTGCTGCACTCGGCCCTCGACGTCGTCCACGAGGCAATGTGGGCCAACAACAGCATGTGGCTCAAGGTCGTCGACAAGTTCAACGACCAGTTCGTCTCGGGCTTTGTGACGGCGACCAACGTCAAGTTTGTATTGCTCCACGAGAGCCGCAACGAAGACGCGATCAAGGCCTTCTTCCTCGACGTCTACGACCTCTACGTCAAGCTCCTTCTCAACCCGTTCTACACGCACGACACGCCGATCACGTCCAACGACTTTGACACGCGAGTGCGTGCGCTCGCCAAGCGCCTTTAATGTGAGCCCTTGTTTGACATGCTGCGTCAACGTGTGTTCGGAGCTTCCGTAGTGTATGTGTGCTCTTGCTGGTCAACGGCGACAAGCGCACAGAAAGCGCTTCGCGAGCCAGCGGTCGTGGTCGTGCAAACTCAAAGTGCAAAGTCGGCGAGATGCACACTTCGTTTGTACTGGACAAGTACGCTAGCTACCCAAATGCTACTGCAGCTAGCGACAGTCGAGCTCGTCGAAAGAGCACAGCTCGTATACCACCATGCACGGACACTAGTCAAAAGCCTGCGCTGTGAAACCTTTGGAATTGCTGTCGGCCAGCAAAAGTTGTGGGATGGAGAACAAACGAAGACAAATGGATGTTAACCAAGACTCATGTTATTGGCTTTGCGTCACTGGTTTCTTGTTGCAACTGCGTTCCATTAACAACTTAGTTACGGGCGACCTGGCCGGCGATGCGGTCAAGATCGGTCTGGCCGTGGCTGGTAATGCGGCGGCCGCCCTTGTTGACACCCTCGGGGCACTTCTCGACGACCTTCATCTCCTCGAGCTGGTGGAGGATGTGGCGGATGAGACCACCCGACGCGGTCTGGAAGCGCTGGCGAAGGACACCGCGGCGGGCAGCGCCACCGTAGACCTTCTTGAGGGCACCGATACCGGTGTTTTCGCGGAGGTAGACCTTGCGGGCGATCGAGGCGGCACGGATGTAGTACCAGTCGGCATCGACGGGCGAGTGCTCCTTGTACGAGGCCGTCTTGACAATGTCCCACCAGTTGGGGAGCTCCATCTTGCCCGAGCGCTTGAGGTGCTCAGCGTAGAGCTTGATGAAATCAGCGGGCTTGACGTCACGGACGGTCACACCGCGGGGAGCTTCGAAATCAGCCATTCTGTAGAGTCTACCAGGCAACGACTAGAGTAAGAACACGTCTGTACCACCGCAATTGTGGGCTAATCGTCGCGCGCCATTGCTAGCGCGGACGACGTCGCACCATGATCGCAGGACAGTCTCGGTTCTCAAGAGAACGCCATTAGACCAGCCCGGAACATCGTCTTCGTCGTGGACGGACGACGACATCGCATGGAAGAGAGCACTTACTTTGGTAGAACTTTGCAACAAGAAGAGTGGAAATTTCGCCACCAATGCAAGCGAAGGCCCAGTCGCTCCTGGCCAGTTGGCTGGCATCGCAAATCGATTGGCTATTATTCCAATATTCGTACAAGGCCATTGGCCAATAATCAGCGAATGGCATCGACGAACGTTTCGGCCAATTAGCGGAAAAGCCGGAGCGCAACCCGGAGCGCCCGGCCGCCAAACGCCGGGATTGGGTGGTGGCTGTCCAAGGCCGAATTTTGGCCAATGGCCTTGAGCGATTTGGCTACGCTTGGCCACCAACCACAAAAGCCATTTTCAGATCGAAAGCATGTTGGTGTTGTTCGAAACCGCGGCCGGCCACGCGCTCTTCAAGGTCCAGGACGAAGGCAAGCTCGCCAACGTCGATGACATCCACAAGCACTTTGCGTCGTCGGACAAGGCCAGCCAAGTGTACGTACAAAACGCGCCTATCTTCTGGGCGAAACTCGAGCAAAGTGGACTAAGTGCTTGGATCTTATAGTGTCAAGTTGAAGGCCTTCAACGCCTTCAAGGACACGACGGAAGCTGTGGCCGCCGCTGCCGACTGCACGGATGGCACGGTCGGCAAGAGCCTCAAGAAGTTCTTGAAGAAGCACGTCAAAGACGCTGGCGTCTCGGACAAGCTCGCCGTCATGGACAAGGCCTTTGGTGGTATCATCAAGGAGAAGCTTGGCATCCAGTGCGTGCACGACAAGTCGGTCGACGAACTCATGCGTGGTATCCGTACCCACATGAGCTCGCTCATCTCGGGCCTCGAGGACCAGGACCTCAAGAACATGACGCTTGGTCTCTCGCACTCGCTCTCGCGCTACAAGCTCAAGTTCAGCGCCGATAAGGTCGACACGATGATCGTCCAGGCCATCGGCCTCCTCGACGAACTCGACAAGGAGATCAACACGTACGCCATGCGCGTCCGTGAGTGGTTCGGCTGGCACTTCCCGGAGATGGGCAAGATTGTCACGGACAACCTCCAGTACGCCCGCACGGTCGTCAAGATGGGCATCCGCACCAACGTCAAGTCGCTCGACTTCTCCGACATCCTCTCGTCGGACGTCGAGGCCTCGATGCGCGAGGTCTGCGAAGTGTCGATGGGCACGGACATCTCGGAAGAGGACGTCATCAACATTGGCTCGCTCTGCGAGCAGGTCATCTCGCTCACGGAATACCGCGGCCAGCTCTTCGACTACCTCAAGAACCGCATGAACGCCATCGCGCCTAACCTCACGGTCATGGTCGGCGAGCTCGTCGGTGCCCGCCTCATCGCGCACGCCGGTTCGCTCATGAACCTCGCCAAGCACCCCGCGTCGACGGTCCAGATCCTCGGTGCCGAGAAGGCGCTCTTCCGCGCCCTTAAGACCAAGCACGATACCCCCAAGTACGGTTTGATCTACCACGCTTCGCTCATCGGCCAGACCGCGCCCAAGCACAAGGGCAAGATCTCGCGTGTCCTCGCCGCCAAGACGGCGCTCGCCGTCCGCGTTGATGCGCTCGGCGACGCTACGGAAGCGACGATCGGCTTTGACAACCGCGCCAAGGTCGAGGCCCGCATGCGCCAGCTCGAGAACGGCTTCACCGGCATTGCCTCGGGCAAGGGCAAGGCCAAGAACGACCCCAAGAAGTACGTCAAGGAGGCGACGCCGGCCACGCAGGTGTACAACGACGCCAACGACATGAAGGTCGCGAAGAAGCGCAAGGCCGAGGACGACGACGAAGCGTCGGACAAGAAGAAGGCCAAGAAGGAGAAGAAGGCCAAGAAGGAGAAGAAGGCCGACGTCGAAGAGGAAGTCGAGTCGGAGGAGAAGGACAAGAAGAAGAAGAAGAAGAAGAAGTCGGAGTAAATATGCTCTCTGACGACTGATACCCCACCTAGTTTCTTTATAAATACAAACTTTTCGTTATTTGCATCGTAGTCGAGCATGTGCCACCGTCCTGCTGCTCGTCGTCCTACCCTACCTTAACCTTGATGCCAGGCGCCTCGAGGGTAAGGAGGCCGGCGTCAGCCAATCCGCCCTTCTGAGATGCTCGAGGAAGATAATAGCAAGCGCATGACGAACGGTCATGCTAGTAGTCGAGGAGACCTTCTCGAGGCAAATGACATGTATAGACCGAGCAGTGGGCAGCCAGTCCAGTGCGTCGAGCTGGACATGAAGGTCCTGTGTTACCTCCTTGGAGCCAATTCCTCCGTCGCACGTCTCATGTGTCTACAAGCGTTAGCTGGCTACTTCTCCCGCGACTCAACTCGAGCTCCGCCTGCCGCATAGTCGGATCTGGCGCGGCGAGGGCTAGGGCAGTAGGGCAATACACAGGGCTTGTTTATGAAGTAGCCACTTGGGCCGCGCCGCATTCTCATCACAGACAACATTACGTGAGCCATCAACAGACAAGTTTGCATAGACGCTAGCTATCTCGACGTTGTCGCCGGCAAAAAGGCTCGTAGGCGAAGCACCAGGTCGATCGAGTGTCCTCACCGTAGCAGCGCCGTGGCGACACGACCTGATTTGGTACCCAAAATTGGAATAGCGAGCCCGACGGGCGACCCCGTCTTTGCGCGGCAGGTGCGAGAGAGCGTCGACGCGGGCAAAACCGGCCCTTCTTCATCTTCGGTCCGTGGTACATCGGTCGGTGCCCGGCGTTTATACCGGTATCCCGTATGGGACGGCACCTGGAACATATGCGGTGTGACCGCCACGCAGCGATCGCGTCCAAATTTCAGGCCGCGCCTTTGCGGCGAGGATGTGTCCTCGTCCTTCAAGCTTGTGTCTACAAGATGTCGAAAGGTGCATTTCTTTGTCGCATGTCACCCAAAGATGATCCGCGGGGCTTGCTTTTGTGCTCGCCGGTTCTATTCCCGTTGCCTCGTTGGCAATTGAGATTCATTTTCCAATCCGCTACAAGCTACATCGTTCCCTCATCGTCATGTCGACTCGAACGCTCGACGCACTTCCCGCGAGCTTTGCCGACGTGCCCCGCGCCGTCGTCAACGCCGGCGGCATCACGGGCTACGTGACCAAGACCCTTTCCGTGCACATTTCGTCCAACCCGAGCACAGGCACGAAGCTCTGCGCGTACGTTTTGAGCCTGCTGACGTCGCTCCCGCTTCTCCTGCTGCCACGTACGCCCACGCTTTGATGTTGGCGTTTCGGATGCTTGACTCTGCACTTGGCTAGTGTTTGTCGCGCTCAAGAGCGACGGCGACATTGCGTGGACGTGGGCCCACACGTTGATCCCGCTCTGGATCCTCGATGCGCTCCTCTTCCCCATCTACTTTCACTTGACGCGCACGCACGACACGGTCAACACTGTTGTCGAGGGCGACATCAACGCCGATACGACGGCGCTCCTCTCGACGACGCCAAGCACGATTATGACCAAGTGCGTTTCTTGTGTGTAGCGTGGCGAGATGACACTCATGCCTTCATGATGACTAGGATCCAGATGCTCAGCCTTGTCTTTACGATCCTCACGCAAGTGCTCGTGACGATGCGCCTCGACGGCCACCTCGCGTGGAAGTGGAGCTATATTTCGCTGCCGTACTGCCTCGTTATGATCTTTGACCCGTCGATCACGTCCGTGCTGCAAGTCCTCCAGGCCATTT
Source organism: Saprolegnia diclina VS20 (assembly GCF_000281045.1). Taxonomy (NCBI): domain Eukaryota; phylum Oomycota; class Saprolegniomycetes; order Saprolegniales; family Saprolegniaceae; genus Saprolegnia; species Saprolegnia diclina. Next base: position 13,888 of record NW_008246130.1, read on the forward strand.
TTGTGGCGCAAAAGCTCGACATGGAGCTCTCGTGGAGCTGGGCCGTCATCTTGCTGCCGACGTGGCTCCCAGCGTTCGTCATCGTCTTTGTCCTCGTACGTTGATTTGCATGGGAAATGGCGGCTTCTCACGCTCTCTCTGCCTCATAGCCCTCGATTGTGTTTGTGAGCATGATGTCGGCGACCGAAGAGAACGCGCAGCCGTCGTTTCTCCGCGCGTTGCTCGCGTTTGTTGGGCTCGTAGTTTCGCTTGGCCTCGTCTTTGGCCCACAGATGCTCCTCGTTCTCCGCCTCGAGTACGTGGCCTTCTCGGCGCTCTACATTGTGTGGCCGTGGCTCCTTCTTTACGGCCTCTTTGTCCTTGGCGGTCTTGCCCACGTCTTTGTGTCGCCGGCTGAGAAGGACATGGAGAACGTCTCGGTCACCGTCTCGTACGGCACGGTCTAAGACGCATGTTGCTTCCAGTTAATCCCATCAACTTATGTGCATGCCCGTTTCTGCATTGGTCTTCAAGTGCCATCGATGCTTCGTTGGGACCGTAGACAGTTGCGGACTCAGTAGACGCCACGAGTAGGCGTCACCCCACACACATGAGCAACG
>NW_008246130.1:28056-28592 GCF_000281045.1 Saprolegnia diclina VS20
TGTAGTCCAAACGTTCGCATGTGTGGTGTTCTCTGAGTGACGAGCGCACTAGGCTTCATCTTCATGCGGCGTCGTGGCAGGTACATTCATGAGGTTGTCCAAGTCCAGAAACATGGCCGCGGCAATGCCCTGCACAAATATCGTCAGTTGCCACTCCATTGCTGATGCTACTATATACCGCAAAGGCCACTAGACCCATGAGGATAAGCCACGGCAGAATAATGTACACGGCCGAGAACGTGGCCGACCCGAGCCGGACAAGGAGGAGGACTTGGGGCGCGACGAGGAGCCCAAAGCCGAGACACGCCAAAAGCCTCAGGCCGAGTCCACTCAGTCGCGACGAGGTATCGATAAAGCACGCAGCGCACACGGTGATCAACTAATCAAGTGTCAAGCAAGGTAATACGTCATCGATGGCCTACGAAGAAGAGGCCACATGTGGCAGTCGGCACCCACATCGGGATGAAGACAACGAGCCACGACCACGTGACCGTGTGGTCGAGTTGGAGCCCGAGAAAAATGAGCTGGAGCGCAAA
>NW_008246130.1:33747-95931 GCF_000281045.1 Saprolegnia diclina VS20
TGTGTGCCCTGATCCCTTCTGTACACAAGCGTCGTTCTTCTCGTACGTCGATGACGCTCAATCGACTCCAATCATGCTGTGTTGTTGCTTCTTTTTGGCCGTAGAATGCGCACTACGCCAGTTCTCCAGGCGTACAAGAAATTAACGTCGACAACCGCCTCGGCATACGGTACCGTACAAGACAACAACCATGCTGTGTCGCTAGTAATACCAAGTCACCCACGACTAGCGCGTCAAGCCTGAGGCAGCAACGTTGTTTTGTTTTGTGATTCTAATCCAACGAGTATAGTACGCATCGCGGGGTCGGACTCTTCGTGGCGCTCAGGCTCGACGCTCGATGGCCTGTTCTTAAGCACAACGACGTCAGCTCTGGGACGAGAGCGATCTTTCGAAATCCCTCGTTTCAAACAGCTTCTACTTCAGCGTCGTCTTCAACGTAAAAGAGGACAATGACCGCACCCTACATATGCACCGGTGAGAAATGGTATAGTCCAACATTCCAACTGTCGTACGACGGCAATCAAAAGTGCCATGGCGCCAAAGTAGGGCAAGCCAATCACAAGGGCCGAGTACCCAGGATCCGCGTCCAGTTGCCGCGTGAGCAGCGCCAACAACGCGACGGGCGCGCCGACGCAAACAATCAGCAAGGTGAGGCCGCCACACGCCAGCAAGTTGGACGATGACGTGTCGTTATCATCGAGCAGAAGAAACATCAGAAACCCCTACACAGACACGTCCATGACGGAAATCGGTCAAAAGATGACGTACAAGACCGGCCAGCACAAGGCCTAGTAGCAGCCATGTGGGTATAAAGACATAGCCCCAGCCAAAGCCGAGGAGCCCGTCCAGTCGAAGTAGCACGAGCGCATACTGGAGCGTGAAGGCGATGCTCACGGCAAACCAGTCGCTGCACATATCCGCGGCGAGAAGCGACGCCAAGAGCACCGTCCACGGCCATCGAATGACGTCGTCGAGGCGCAGGGCCACGAGAATGTGAAAGACGACCAAGCCCATCGTGCTGTAGAGCGTGCCCCTACTCACAAGGTGTTGGAGCTGAACGACAGATGTCTCGGTGATGTACCTTGATAGAAAGGGCTTGGAGGCCGTGTCAGCGTCGCTCGCATCGTCGTCATTGCTGGCGTCGACGGCCGTATCGTCGCTGGGACTTGCGCCCATCTCGGTGCTAATGACCAGTTCGGTGGCTTTTTTGTCACTGGCGTTGTCATCCTCGTCGCTCGGGGCAGCGGCCTCGTCATCGGTACCGTGGCTGCTATTGGCCTTCACCTCGATGCTAGCGTCAAGAACGACGGTGGCGTCGTCGCTGGTCGTATCATCTGTGGTTGGCGACGAAGGCGAGGAATCCGTGATGACAAGCACTAGAAGCAGCAGCACAACGTCCGTGATCCAAAGCGGCGTCAGCGTTGCGGTCCATGACGCCGTGAGCACGCCGTCGGCCTTGAGACATACGAGAACTTTGCACATAAGTGGCAGCTAGAACAGGACAGTCGTCGAAGTGTAGTACCTGGCAGAAGCACGAGCGGGACACCGACGACGACCACGAGAAGAACGTAGAGACAGAGTAGGATTCGCAGAACGGGGTCTGTGCGCAGGCTCGAAGCGACAAAACTGCTCACCGCGACCATATCGAAGACGTCGGTCACCATGTCTTCCACTTGGGTCGTGCCGACGTCCGGCATCGCCAGCACGGTCGCCATTTGCACTTTGCTGCTCGATTGTGGCAGTGTCGATGCCATTGGCCCGATTTCAGCCAATCCTGTGCTCGTGTGAGTTTTTGAATTTTGATCGACGCCACGACTCTGCCGCTGGAGGCACGACATTCCCTCTCGCCACTTGTATACGTGTCGTGTGGAGCGAGATCGACCGATCTGCGCTGGGCTCGTGTATTGTCTGGCTAGCATCCACGCGCTCACGCTCGTCAGCGGTCGCCGATGTGGCGTCAAGTGCTGCCACGCGCGTCGTCACTACTTGTTGGTTGAAGGCGAGTAGTTAGTTCGAGGCAGCCAACGCGTCACGCTCGGCAGGCGCGTCGCGCAGTGCTTTTTGGGCGATGGCGGCCTCTTGGGTACACGCAGCGAAGACTCGTTTGCTCTGAAATAGCTGGATCTGAACGTATTTGGCGGCTGCATCCGCCGCTGCCATCTCCATTTCGTGCTCTTGTTGACGATTAGCCGGCGTTGCGATGGCCACAGCAGCTTCGCGGAGGGCTGTGACTTGCGTAGTGAGGTCGGCAATTGCGTGTCTCTGGTGGCGACTGCTGTTTGCAGCGTCAGAATCGTCTGAACAGTGTCGAGCAAATGACAGAGCGTGGTGTCGTACGCGTCCTTGGCCGCCGACAAGAGCTTGTAGGCAAAGCCAAGCGTCAAGGTTGTCATCGTGGTAGATAAGACCATTTTCGTAAATGCGATCGATGAAAGGTACCATGCTTTTACGCGCGTATACTGGTTGACCGCGACGCCTGGAAAGATTTGACCGACCGTGTCGTCACGGGCCTCACCCGCGGCCACAAGCGTCGTAGGGCGACGACAGAAGAGCCAGACGAGCCCCCGCGCCGCCGCCTGCGCAGCCACGGACCGGCGAGCGAATGAAGAAGAAGGAGATTGCTAGTCTCTACGTATGCGAAGTCTTTGTGTAATTATGAAGATAACGCGAAACACGTTCATATATATATACTGGTTTCATAATGCCTAGCTCTACAAGGGCTAGGGATCAGATGCGTCGTTGAAGCTGTCGTTGAATGTCTTCACGTGTCGTATCCTTTTCGCTCGAGATTGAGAAGTATTGCAACATCCAGTTGGAGCTGTCTGGATTCCAGTGTAGTTACTTGCAACGACATGCCGCAAAAACAGCTACGCATTCGAGAAGATGTGCTACTACTAACCACAATTACATGGCGCTCTTGGCGCCAAGCAGCTGGACTAACGATGCAACTGTGGCCTCGAGGCGCGCGACCTGGTCCGTGAGCATCGCGAGCCGCTCGTCGGACGAGAGCTCGTCCGGTCGAAACCCGAGGCGGCTCTCTTCGGCAGCGCCAAAGACGAGGCTTTGGCCATGGTCCAAATCCACGTCGTCGTCGTCGTCGTCGTCGCCCATGTAGAGGCCGCGGCTCGACTCGATGAGCGGTGCGACCTCCTGCAGCTCGATGTCGGCGCGCACTGGCAGTGGTAAAAGCCCTTGCGTCTTCTCACTGCGCAAGACGCACGCGGCGAAGCTCACGAGGGCCTCTCGCTTGGCCTTCTCCATGCGAGCCTCGACGCTTTTTGTCATCATGGCGATGAGGACGTTGAGAAGCATGACCATCACGAGCGTCGCGTGGGTGAGCAAGAGCGTGTAGCCAAGCAGGACCGCGCTCGTCGTTGGCAGCTTCGCAAAGTTCGACGCATCAAACTGTTGCAGTAGCACCAGGAACGTTTGCAGAAAGCTCTTGGGGAGCGAGTCGTACGCCGAGATCTCGGTCATGCTCTGGAAGAGGAGGTAGTAGGCAAAGCCAAAGGCGAATTGAAACGGAAGGTAAAATGCGAGAAAACGAGATACGTCGAGAAGCATTGCGCGCATCATCGGAATCAAAAACCCAGCCGTGCCGTGGACCTCGAGGTACTGGACGCTGAGGGCCCAGAGAAGAAAGGTCAAGACCGTTCCAAGCACAAGCTGAGGGACGTTGCCAGCATCGGGCGTCGCGACGAGCTGGCCGATCGCATAGCCCGTGACGACAAAGAACGTGGGCATCTGCAGCGCATTAAAGAACGAGCTGTAGTACGTTGCTTCGCTGCGTCCGAGGAGCATCAATGCAAACTGACTCAGTACGTCAAAAGGAGCTACGCACGCCCAGTAGGCGCCATGCTGAAGCCAAAGCGGCCAACTGGCGACGTGCACCACGCGTGACTCGGCCGGTACCTCCCCAAAGAGCTCGGCGAGCTCAAAGAGCAAGAAGTACGCGCCCGAGAGAAGCAGCGTCACATGGTTGCAAGAGACAAAGGCCGCATAATCCGCGACCGCTTCGACCGCCGCGGTGTTGGCGTAGAGGCCGCCGGCAACGACGGCGCAGACGCTGGTCGTGACAAAACACCAGAGCTCCTTGCGACGATACGTAAAGAAGCGGCACGCGAGAAGACTCAGCAGCAGTGATAACATCGCGACGGCCCATATTGACGGGAAACGGATCGGTTGGGCGTCGCGCGTAGCTCGTCGCCACGGAGAGCGTCATCGAGAGCAAGAGCACACCGTACATGAGGAGCTGCTCGAGATACATGCGCATGCCAAACGCCTAGCCGACACGTCAGCGCGAGGCGAGCAAAGCAAGCGTACCTCCCACTTCATTTGAATCACAGTGCGCATGACTGCGTGCTCGAGAAGGGCCTTGGCCTCCTCGCGACTTCCGGTGAGCGGGCCCTCGAGGATACGGTAGAGCGGCGTCGATCGAAGCTGCGTCTCGCCGTACACTTGCCGGATCTAGGCGCGAGCATGGCACAACATGGAAGATGCATGCTATAGTACCTCGGCTTCGTGCCCAATGCACTTGGTCAGCTCCGCCTTGGCCTTCTCGAGCTTACCGGCCTTGAGCGCAGCGCTGAAGAGGTGTAGGTCAAAGGCCTTTGCGGGCGATGGCGGCATGGCGACGTGTGCAGTCGTTCGACCAAGGTGATCTGTCCATACGAAAGAACACACCGTGCCGCAGAAAAGGCAACGTCATGTTAGAACAACGTATCTTCTGTTAAAACGGTTTGTATTGAAATATAACAACGTGTTCGAGCTCGTAACGCACTTCTCAATGATGTTATAACGTTGTTTGCGTGCCATTTCGTCAACAATCCGCACACGTCCATGACGTGGCGCTCGGAGAGAGCTCCACGTAAATAAAATTGTTCCAATACAAATAATGATATAGTTTAAAATATATGTATAAAAATGGACCGGTTGAAGGCCACGGCAGTGCTTGACGCCGATCGTCGAAAGACGTCCATCATAACTCGAACAGCTGCTGCGCACACTCAAGCGCCAAGGGTTTAGCCACAAGGTGACGCTCGCAGAGGTGTTGTCGGACAGAAGCAGCGGCCTCGAACTCAACTTACACGGTACAGTATGGCCCACATGCAGGCTTTGCTCTACTAATGTTAGGGAGTGAATACACTTTGCTTTGGCTCTCGCAAACCAACTAATTCGAAGAGTCCTTTTTATGGACTCTTGCATACAACTTGTTGAGGCATATCACGTCGTGGCCCAGACACGCGGCAACGGTGTCGCTTCCGGTACTGTAGATGCCTGCACTCGTTGAACGTACCCAGCCATTGGCAGCTGGAGCGTCCATTTCGAAGACAGGGCGACGCACTTTTCAATCCTCGCCCGATGACCGACGTCTTCTCGCACGAAGCGTTCCGGCGCAGCCTCCAGCGCGACTTTGACTTGACGGCCGCGATCGCCGAGCTCAACAAATGCCTCGTCCAGCCACGCCAGGTCTGGACGCGCGACGACATTTCGCCTGTGTACCAAGAGTTATGACTAGGTGTTTGAAGTCTACAACGGCCTCGACGATGACGTGAGCCACACGCCGCTCTTCTATATCCTCGACGCCGACCCGCGCGTCCAGCGCAAGCTGCTTCCTACGCAGCTCTTGCAGCACCCAGTGCTCCGACAAGTGATTGCGATGAAGTGGCAGGTGCGTACTATTTTCTACTCGTATTTTCTACGAGTCGGGATGCTGACTATCGACTAGAACTTTGGCCTTCGGCGGTACTCCGAACAACTCGTCATGTACATGCTCTTGCTGCTCTCGATGGGGCTCACGACCACCGAGTCGTGCGCACCGACGTTCATCGCCCTCGAGATTGCACTGGGGCTCGTCTACGTGGCGTGCCGAGGCTTGCGCTATCCCACGCGGCACTGCTTTGCACTCGCGACTGCGTTTGTCGTCGCTCTCGTCATCGTCACGCTCCCGCCGGTGCTTGAGGCCCACGCCTCCCGCGCCGCACTTGCCACCATGACGCACCTCGTGCTGCTTTTCTCGGCGCTCTATTTTGCCATCTTTGAGCTTAACGAGATGTTTGCTGAAGTCGATCCGACCAACCGCGAACTCGACTTGGGCTGCGCGAGCCCGATGCTCAAGAAGGTTCTCTACTATGCGATTTTTTGCCCTCTCTCGGTCGTCGTGCAATTTGCGTTGTTGCTCTGCGGCGCGAGCGACGCCAAGTATTTTGCGGCCTCGGATTTCAACAAGTTGCAGCTGCCGGCGTTTGTGGCCACTTGCGTCGTCGCGGGCTGTGCGCTGCAAGGCACGCATCTGCGTTCGCTGAGTCTCTCGCTCCAGCTCGTCCTCTGGGTGCTCTCGCTGCAGTATTTTGAAGTCCACGCGGTCCTTGGCGTCTATGTCCACCTCCTCAAGCGCATGCTGCGCCAAGTGCTCGCGATTCTTGTCCTCTACGTGCCGTGCCACATTGGCTTGACGCTGAGCTACACGCAGCTCTTCCAGCATTCGAACGAACCCGCGTACAGCTCATTTGCAGCCTCGAGCCGGTCGACGTACCTGGTGCTCTTTGGCCACTTTGATTACGGGCCGTTTGAGCGCCTTGGCTCGACGCTCGGCTATGCTCTGCTGCTAACGCATGCCACGATCGTGCTGCTTTTGCTGGGCAATATGCTCGTGGCGACGATGGTCTCGGTGATCGACCAGCCGCTGGCGCAGCAGGAGGCGCTTGTGAGTCTGGCCGAGTGTGTGCTCAGGAGCGAAAAAGCTGCGGGGCTCGCCCGGCTTGAAGCTATCTCGGTCGAGGACGAGCGTCGCCTTTTGCTTTTGCGCGTCGACAGCGAGACGTACGTTGCAATTGCGATCGAAGAAGGTCCGTCGCTGCACGACCACGTCGCGTCAATGCGCTCTGAGCTCGCAGACGCGCGCGCAATGCACGCCGCGTCGCAAGCCACGCTCGAGCAATTGGTGACATTGGTGCAGACATGGAAAAAGGACAAGTCGCCATGAAACATGAGTTCTATTGGGGCATGAATACAAACTACACTGGGATAAATCTCTCCATGCGCAGCTTGCTCCCGACGACCAAGGGCTGGTGCCAGCTCCCACGCATTCAGGCGTACAAGCTACGTATGCCAAGTCGTCTGTGAGTGAGTTTTTGCTTTTATGATTTCAACGCCAACATGTTGGATTGATTGATGTGGGTTCTAGGTCCAGTATTGCGTCCACCAGGAGCTCGCAAAGATATCAGTTCTCGCGGCAAGAGGTCGTGTGCGAAATCTGGATCGTAATCTTATTCGACCCCAATTTATCACTTTGCGTATTTTGAAAGCCTTCCACTACCTACATGGTAGATCGTGAATCAATACTAGAATGACTGGACCGGTAGCCGCAGTCAACATGGCGACTGGTGCGCACGAGGATGCCTTTATTGGACCACACTTGCTGGACTTTGGCCAATGTTTGAGTATCGTTTCAGCAGCCGTCGAACATCCTCCTTGGTTATTATCCACGGACCAGTCGACTGAGATTCAAGTCACGGTCTATGCCGCCACTGCGAGTATTCTGCAATCCTACTGAACAACTACGTATTATTTCACTTTAGGACGAGCCCTCGTGTGCAATACAATACGGTGCCCGCCAAGTGGTGACTCGATAAATTGCGACTGGTCGAGTTGATACACTGTTGTTTTTGAAACGGGCGTGACACACATGTTTTACAAGCTGAAACCGATAGATGTAGACCAAAGGGATAAAGCTATTGTATATATACTACCTGGATAGAGTAAAATTCACTCACTGCTGCTTCAGACCATTAAATCGTAGAAACGTAGACAAGGTGGTGGTGCAACTGTTGCTGTTCAGCTTTGTGTGGCTGCCATGAAGTTGATAAGTTCATCTGCGATCATTTCCTGGACACGATTGTGAAGAGCGACATCCTAACGTTGGAGTCACTTTTCCTTTAGCGACGAGCATGAGCCAAGCCATTCCCGGCGCACCACACCAAGAGTTTGATCTCCACAAGCTGAAGTCCTACGCCGCGCAAGGCTTCGTGCGCAAGGCGACCAAAGAGCTCAACAAGTGTGTCATCGCCGACGACAAGCTCCAGCGCGGCGACGACCAGAATCCGAACCGCGGGTTTCATTATGCCTTGGTACGCCAAACGATCCTCTCTTCTCTGCGCGACCGCTCTCATGCGTCGACGAAATTGAATAGCTGCGCGAGGTGTACGGCAACACCGGCGACGCGGTAAAGGACACCGTCCTTTTCTCGATCCTGCCCCAGGTGGAGTCCAAGGAGCTCCTCAACCACAAGGTGATGGGACGTGTCCTAGCGATCAAGTGGCAGGTAGGAGTCTCGTCTTGTTTTCGCAACTCATCTCGTTGTAGACTTTTGCCTGCTGCATGAACTTGCAACAGATCATGCTCTACCTCTTGCTGCTGATGACGCTGACGCTTTCCGTGACGATGGACCTCGGCGATGGCGAGTCGCCCACCTTCCACACGCAGCTGCTCGTTTGGCTCAACGTCGGCGTCGCCCTTGTGCTTGGGCTTATCGCAACCAGTTACTTTCACTACGCGAACCGCAAGCTCTGGGCCGTCAAGACCATCGGCGTCATCGGTCTCGTGCTCCTTGCGCTCAATTTCTGCGCCGATTCCATCGCTGCGCACGTCAACTGGATTTGGTTCGTGCGCTGCAACAACGTCGTGCTAACGCCCACGGCGCTCTTCTTTATCCGCTTTGAGATCAGTGAGCTCTACGGCGAGATCGTCAAGAAGCGTGACACACAACATCTCCACGTCGTTGAGATTGCTCTCGAAGCCACCATCGATTTTTTCCTCAGCTTTTTCGGCCGCAACGCGTCGCACTACTTCAACTCGTTCTTCAACAAGGTCCAGCTCCCGACCTTCGTCGCGATCCTCGTCTTTGTCATCACCGAGACCTTTTACCCGTGCGGTGACGACGTCCGCTTGTACTTTGGCATCATCATCACGTTCGCGGCATGGTCGACCAGTATCCAGTACCTCGAGATCCACGGCACGGCCGGGTACCTCATCTCGCTCATGACGTTCATGCTCAACGACGTCGTCAAGTTCATGGCCTTCTACCTCCCGTTCCAGTGCGCGTATGCGATTTCTTACTACCTCTTGTTTGAAGGCCGCGGCGTCGACGCCTACGCGACCATCGCCCACAGCTTTGTGACCACGTTCCTCGTCATGCTCGGCCAGATCGAACTCGAACCGTTCGAGAACCTCCCGGCGCCGGGCCCATATGTACTGGGCTACACGCTCCTCCTGACGCACGCGACGCTTGTGATTGTCATGCTCCTCAACGTCCTCATTGCGATGCTCAACAAGTCGATGGACAAGGTCATGGAGAAGGCCAAGCTCGAGGTCCGCGTGAGTTTCGCCGAGTGCATCCTCCGGAACGAGAAGGTCTACGGGCTTCGCCCGATGCCCGAGCAAGATCCGTGCGCAGCTTTGGCGGCCGAAGAAACGCGTCATCTGCTGCATGGTTCCCACGGTGGCGCAGAAATAGTCGAGGTGGACGATGCCGAGCAAAACAAGGCCGATTTTACGACGCTCCCAGATGACGTGGCCACGCTTTGCAAGCGTCTGGATGAATCCGAGAAGCATAACGCACGTCTCGAGGCTATGCTGCAGGACATTATGCTCCACTTGAACATCGCGCCTCGTGCCACAGCGTAAAGTTTTCGAATCAGAAATTAGTGTTGCTGGCGTAGTTCACGTGGGCCTTTGCATATGCACCTGCTCTCCTTTGCGTAATTGCAATTCGCATATTCTTATAGCTTTAGTACAATCAGAGAGGCTCAACGCAATCCAACCACAAACGGACGGCCACGGAAGCATCCAACGGACGGCTGTCAATGGCCAGGTGATAGCTACTCGTCGTGCCAGTGACACGTCTAACACATATCATAACAGCTTTGTGGATGTTATAACACGCAGCTGCGCCGGACAGGCCGATTTGGGTCATTTCGCCTTTGCAGCCAGGATGGCGACACCGTCGGCGACACCCGTCAACAAGAATGCGTTCAACGCGACGGTCTTTGAGAAGGCGATCACGGGCAAAAAGCTGCGCCTCGCGGTCGCAACGGCCGAGCTCGACAAGTGCATCGACAACGAGCACGAGGTTGACTCCACTGCGCATGGCGATCGTCGTCTCACTCATATGACTATGCTATCTTTGCGAGTAGCTGCGTCAAGTCTACGGCGTTTTGGGCGAAACGGGCTTGAACGAGACACCGCTCTTTCTCGTCCTCCAGAGCCCGCAATACAAGAACCGAGACGAAGCCAAGCAGCTTCTCGAGCACCCGGTCATGCGCAAGGTCATCATGCTCAAGTGGAAGGTATGCCATTCTTCTTCTTGCCTCGGCTTATCTCTCGACCTAGATATTCGGGATGCGCATGTACATGGAGCAAGCGCTCATGTATCTCTTGCTGCTCATGACGCTGACGCTGTCCGTCTCGATGGACGTGAGCGACGACGACGCGTTTCCCGCGCAGCTCTCGGTGTGGCTCTACATTGGGCTCGGCCTCATCACCGCGCTGGTCGCGACCTTCTTCTTCTTCAAGTACGCGTACCGCGCCTTGTGGTGGACGTGCGTCACAGGCCTCATTTTGCTCGAGTGGCTCTTCACACGCACGGTGCTGAGCCCGTTCCTGCACGCCCATGTCGCCTGGCCAGCGTTTGTGTACGTCAACAACGTGCTTTTGGCGATCGTCGGCATCTACTTTCTCCGCTTTGAGCTCAACGAGATGTTTGGCGAGCTCAGCGAGAGGCACCGCGAGTTTGACTGCGGCATCGAGTCGCTTTCGCCGCGTCTCAAGAAGCTCTTGTACTACGTCGTCTTTGCGCCCTTCATGGTCATCGCGCAGTTCCTCCTTATGCTGCTCGGGCACGTTGAAGCCAACTATTACCAGTCCGACTTCAACAAGGTGCAGCTGCCAACATTCATCGTACTCGTCGTGTACGCGGTCGCCGAGCTCATAATGCCCTTCAAGGCCGACGCGCGGCTGTGCGTCGGCATTGGCCTGACCTTCCTCACGTGGGCGCTGAGTGTGCAGTACCTCGAGGTGCATGGCACGGCCGGCTACTTGATCCCGATGATGAAGCGCATGCTGCATGACGTGTACCGCTTCATGGCCTTCTACGTTCCGTTCCAGTGCGCCTATGCGTTTGCGTACTACCTCCTCTTCCAAGACCACGAAAACGCGGAGGGCTACGACACGATTCCCAAGAGCTTTGTGACCACGTTCCTCGTCATGCTCGGGCAGATCGAGACCGGTCCGTTTGACGAGCTCACCGACGCGACGCAGTATGTATTGGGCTACACGCTGCTGCTGACGCACGCGACGCTCGTGATCGTCATGCTCCTCAACGTGCTCGTTGCCATGATGACCAAAAGCGTCGACGGCGGCATGGAGAAGGCCAAGCGCGAGGCCCTCGTGAGCTTCGCCGAGTGCATCTTGCGCAGTGAGAAGACGACGGGCCTCATGCCGCTACCCGAGAATGCGCTGCCCAAGCGCAAGCTCACAGAGCTCGAACCGCTCGTCGTTGTGGGCGATGCGCCCATGTACCTCGAAGCCGCCTCGTCCAAAGACTTGAGCGACGACGTGGAAGACGACGGCCTCGGCTTCAAACCCGACGACAAGTCGAGCGACGAACTCGTCGAGGAGCTCACGGCGGAAGTTGCCGGCCTCAAGGACGAGCTCGCCGAGATGCGCCGTGACATGCAAGAGATGCTGCAGCTCCTCAAAACCATGAGCCACCCGTAGCTTGATCGTAGAGTAAGATACGTGCTTCACCCCGTCATCGTTTCTAAATGCTGGCTGCATATGCGCTGTAATCGGCTCACGCATGCAGCTGGAGCATGACGCACTGCTGCTGGCGGCCGGCATGGGCGGTCGAGGTAGCAAGCTGGGGTAGCTGGGTACTAGCCGCCTGGATAGCCGCTACTGCCAAGCTTCTGCGGGTGAGCTGCAGGTATCCAGGTAGCAAGGGCGATCGAGGTACTTGCAACCTTCGCGATCTTTTGGCCTTCGAAAGTATCCTCGAGAACACCCTTCTTGTGCAAGATATTTAACGCGTTTAAACATGCATATGGTGCCAACGCGCTAAAGCCACCACTACGCCATTCGAGGGTTCCCAGCTTTGCGGTGCCCAAGCTGGCAATGCCTCACCAGCTGCACACAACACGGATGCTGGCGCCTTGTCCGCCGGTGACATCCATCAATTCTTTTGAATACAACCTAACGACAACTGGTCAGCTGCGACGTCCAACTGCAAGACTCGGACCATGGATCGAACGAGCTTTCGCGAGCTTCACACCGTGAGCCCAAGACAAGCCACTGCATCGAGTACTAACAACCCCTGATTCAAGCCTTTTGCATGCAGCAGTGCGTGTGCTTGAGAAGGCGGCCGCCCTTTTTAATAAAACGCTCGATGCCCCTTGAACCTACTTTAACCTGTTGACGGCCACAAAAACGCAATGCAAATCTTTTGACAGTGTGCAATTTGCGATGCAGCGGTTCCCGAGCCCGATGAAGGTCGAGCCCAAGGCAACGCCGTCGCTCGAGGATGGCGACGTCGAGCACTTCTCCGTCGGCGCCTTCCAGCGCGCCATCACCGAGAACGACCTCGAGATTGCGGTCAAGGAGCTCAACAAGTGCCATGGCAAGGCCGACGAGGTAGAGATGGCATCGACAGGATGCGTGGCCGCTCATCGTACTCGCTTCGCTAGCTGGCGCGCGTCTACAATGGCATTGGCTCGGACGCCGACGTGAACCAGACGCCGCTTTTCCACATCTTGCATCCCAACGTCCGTCGCGGCGAGACGAGCGATGCCAAGCAGCTGCTCGAGCACCCGAGCATGCGCAAGGTCGTCTTGATGAAGTGGAAGGTACTCGCTCCATCATCCTTGCATCTCCCACATCTTAGATGGGTCGTGCGTGCTAGAACTTTGGCCTCGCCAACTACATGGAGCAGCTCCTCCTCTACCTGCTCTTGCTCATGACGATGACGCTCTCGGTCATCATGGACCGCAACGTCGTTTCGCCCAAGTATGCGCTGCAGCTGCTCATTTGGCTCAACATTGCGACGGCGATTGGCGTCACGCTCGTCATGCTGCATCTCTTCCGGTACACGAAGCGGATCCTCTGGGCCGTCATGACGGCGGCCGTTCTTGGCGGCGCCCTCGCATTTCTCAACCTCTTTATGGGCCTTCTCCAGCGCTCGATCCCGTGGTGCTACTTTGTGTGGGCCAACAACCTCGTGCTCGGTGCTATGGGCGTGTACTTCCTGCGCTTTGAACTCCACGAGATGTTTGCCGAGGTCGCTTCGCACAACCGCCGGTCGGGCCTCGACACCCCGTGGCTCCTCTCGCACCCGCGTGTCGATCGCGCGCTCTACTACTGCATCTACTGCCCGATCGCGATCGTCATGCAGTTTGTGAGCATGCTCCTCGGCGCAAACGAAGCCAAGTACTTTGACTCGCACTTCAACAAGGTCCAACTGCCCACGTTCATGCTCCTGCTCGTGTATGTGCTGCACGAGTGCTTTGCGCCCACCTCGGACCACTTTCGACTCGTGGTTGGGACGGTCCTCACGCTACTGCTCTGGGTCCTCGGCCTCCAGTACCTCGAAGTGCATGCGACCGCCGGGTATTTGATCCCCATGATGCGCAACATGCTCGGTGACGTCTTCAACTTTCTCGCGCTGTACCTGCCGTTCCAGTGCGCATATGCGTGTGCCTACTACGCCCTCTTCCAGGGCTCGGCCGCCGCCCACATGTACGACTCGGTCGTCAAGAGCTCCGTCACCACGTACCTCGTCATGCTCGGCGAGATCGACTTGGAGCCGTTCGAGACGCTAGAAGACACGACGCAATATGTGGTCGGGTATGTCTTGCTCTTGAGTCACGCCACCATTGTGATCGTCATGTTGCTGAACGTGCTCATTGCCATGATGGCCAAGACCGTCGACGGCGGTCTCGATTCCGCCAAGCTCGAGGCGCTCGTGAGCTTCGCCGAGTGTGTTCTCCGGAGTGAAATGACCCAAGGCCTTCGCGTGGTTTCCGCCAACGACGACTCGGACGCCGCCCTCCTCTTGCAAGAAGAGAGCTCGGATATGGCATCCGACGAGCCCGAGTTTTGCCTCGATGGACCGTCTGCGGCCGAAAGCCTCACCGATTTGAAGAAGGACATGGCGGTGATGCAAGCCAAGATGAACGAGATGCTCGCGCTACTGCATACGATGCAAGCTCGCCAGACCACGTACCGCTAAGAAGTGATTTTGTAGCCTTTTGCTCACTAGAATGGACGCGTTGCTTTGCGTATACTAGCCAATAGCACCTGGCCAAGGGTTGTCGGACTCTGGTGCATTCGGGGTTGCCTGCCATCGTCGTTGAACCTCTGACGACGGCAATACCCCATCGACCGTCGGTGTGTGGGCACTGTTCCGCGCATGTTCTCCAAACGAAACGGTCGCTTAAAGAGTACCAATATCGCTCCCTGTGCACCACGGAAATCGCAACACACATACTGCATAAGCGAATATCTTGTGGCTCCGGTTGTAGCAACCCGTTCTGGGATTACTGTGAGGTCTCGAGCTTGGAGAGCACAGTTGCCGTCTGCTGCTTGAGGATCTTTCGAATCGTAATCGCGACTTCCTTGCCGGTAAACTCGCCGTCTTCTTCGAAGGCGTCTTGGCACGCAAAGTAAATGTCGTTCATGAGCTCCTTGAAGACGTCGGTGGTCGCGGCCGCCGCTTTCGCCCGCGCGTCGTCGGCGCGCTCTTCCGCTGCGCGCAATTGAGCTTCCAGCGCCGCGTGCTTCTTGCGGCTGTCGTCACCGGCCGCCACGAGTTCGTTCAAATGCTGCATGGCCTCGGCCGCGTCCCGGTTGTGGCTCTCGCGCTCGGCTTGCATTTGCGTGCGCGTGCGCTCGGCCGCTTCCGTGGCGGCGGCGGCCGCTTCCTGCAGCTGCGCTTCGCGACTCGCTTTGGCCTCTTCGATCGATGCCAGGCGCGCGAGCAGTGCTTGCTTTTCGTCGGCCCACTTTTTCTGGGACGCCATAGCGACGCTCCGCGCCTCTTCTAGCTGGCGCTCGTGCAATGCCGCGTCGGCCGACGTTTGAGATTGTGTCTGCATCGCGCGCGTGAGGTGCTGCACTTGGTCGTCGGCCGCGAGGCGGCGGTTGCGCTCGTCGTCGGCGCGGGCAAGTGCGCGCGACAGGTCTGCTTCGACCTGCGCGCTGCGCTGCTTGGCGTGGTCGAGCGCCGCTTGGAGGTTCTGGAGCTCGGACGAGATGCGGGCTTGCGACGACGACTGCTGCTGCATGCGCTGGTTGTCATTGTGCGCGCGGTCGAGGTCGTCCTGGAGTTGGTTTGAGCGGTACGTCACGTCTTGCAGCTGCTGAGAGAGCGCGCTGATTTCATGCTGGTATTCTTCGTTCTGGCTCAGGACCTTCTCCATGCTCTTGAGCAGCGACGTGTTGCCGTACGACGACGACGACGATGACGTGTCGCGCCGGTAATAGCTTGATGTCGTGGATGGCGACGCCCGGTGCGCCAAGAGACGGTCCATCTTGGACTGCAAATCGAGAAGCATGCCTTCCATCGACAGCGTAGTTCGCGCCACCCGCTGGATGCTCGCATCGAGCTCGGCGCTGTTGGCGGCCACCGGCGCCGCTGCATACGGAGGCGTGAACGGCGGCGTGGACGCATATGTGGCCGTTGTCGGCGTGTACACGGGTGCTGGCGCCGGCGTAAACGACGAGAGGAACGGCGTCGGTTCAAAAAACGCCGACGACGGCGGCGCGTGCATCGAGAGCGGCGCGTACATGGTCGACGCCCGCACGACCGGGTCCGACGTCGGTTGCCGCGGCGGCGTCACGGGCGACGACCGGACGGGCGCCGGTGCCGGGGCTGGCGTCGGTGCCGGCTGTCGGGCCGCGTCTTCCCACTCTTGACGCATTTTAGCCAAGGCGGCTTGCTCCTTAAGCAAGGTTTCCTTCTCGCGCATGAGTGCGTCGAGTTGCGGGCTCGGCGTCGATGTCGGTGTCGGTGTTGGTGTCATTGTCGGTGTGCGCAGAGGCACCGGTGTCGGAGCGGCCTCTGGCGGTGCCATGGCCAGAACCAGTGGCGTCTGGACGCGCGACGACGGTTCGGCCGATGGCGTCGGTGCATCCAACGAGCTACGGCGCGAAATCGGCGCGACGGACGAGCTCAGTTGCGGGAGGAGCACCGCGCCTTGGCTGCTGCCCATACGTGAGAGGAGCGCCATGCGGTTCACGAGGTCACCGTGGCGCTCGTCCGTGGGCTCTGCGACAGGCGCCGCGGTCGGCTCGGACGGCGGCGTCACGTGGCCTCTCTTCTCCTTTTTGATTTTCAGCAGTTCGATGTGCGCGAGGATTAGCGTCTTGGGCGACGTCGACATGGGGAGGTAAATGAAGCGTCGTCCGCCCTTTTGCATGCCAACAAGCGCTTTCGAGAGGCCGGGGATGCTCTCGGTGCTCGTGTCGCCAAGGCGCAGTTTCTGGAGCTCGGTCACCGGCGCATGGACGATCGGCGTCGACGAAAGCAAGTCGGCGGGGCTCGCGTCGGCGCTTGTTGTCTGCCATGCGTCGATCGCGATGCCCACAATGTCGCCCATCTGCACGCCGTAGCCGTCGCCAACGACAACGTCTTCGAACGGCAGCGACGGGTCCAAGAACGAGAGGTGCGCCTTGATGGCCGCGATGGCCGTCACAAAGGCGTGCACGGCGGCGTCGTCCTTGAAGCGCATCGAGTAGTTGGTGCTATCGTCGTAAAAGCTAACATAGTGGTCTTGCTGGACCGTAAATTTGGCGTGGACGTCCGTAAGTGGCGTCGAGAGCACCTCGTCCCGCGCCGCGTTGTAGCAGAGGAGGCGGTAGGCCATCGCCGGCGACGCCAAGAGCGCGACGCCCAGCGGCGACTCGCTTAGCGGCTTGTGCGCCTGCGTCGCTGCGTCAAAGGCGAACGCGTAGACCGACCCGCTGTACACGAGCGCCTCGTTGTCGGCCATGATCCGGAAAAATGGCGTTGCGGCAAGAACCCCCACGTCAGAACAAGCGGAGCTAGAAACACGCAACTTGACCAACATCCGAGTTCGCGCCGCTGGAGTTCGCACCTCGCTCGGCGCACTCTCCACAAGTACTGTACATACTACCCTTGACTGTCTGTGTGATAGTGCCAATGAGGACCGTGCGACGAAGCACTGCCAACGACGACCATGTCACTCCCACGGGCAATTGGAGAGGAAGTCGCAAAAGATACTGTATATTCCAGTGTATCTGGCTTACAGCGTCTTTTTGGTCGGCGCATGCAGTGGCGTAAACGTGTTGAGGAACGTATACCGCGAAAAGACGACAAAGAGCCGTCGAAACCACACAAATTGGCTCGTGTGCTTGGCCATCGCCGCATAGTTGACCCACGGCGCAACCGCGACGACCGCGGTACGCGACGGCGACGTCCAGATCGCGTCCAGAGGCCCAAGGTACTTGTGCCAGAGGCGGACGCTGTCGAGAGCATACGCATGCAGAGGCAGCGGCGACGTTGCTAGCGCATGCTTGACGCCGTTATGCACGGAAATGTGGTTCGGATGGCCCGACACGCCATAGTCGTCAAAGGTCACCATCTAGGACGCTCGTTCCGTACAGAGCGAAGAAAATAAGATGGGAGATACCGTGTCGATCTTGTGTTTGGCCACAAACGCGAGCGTCGCGGTCGCCACGTCCGCTGGCGTCCAGATCGATTTCATGCCATCCTATCGACATCCAAGGTTCGTGCGCATGTCGTGAGCCTGGTCGTAGTACCTGGAACCGAGCGTCTTCAAGGACGGTGAGCGTGGCCGCGTCCATTCCGAGCTCGTGCCAGCAAGCCGCGAGTTCCTTGGTGCGGATCGCGCCGAGCCCATCGTAGTTGCCTGCATATTGCATGAGTCGCAAGCATCGCGTCGGATGAGCGTACCAGATGAGAGGCAGAGAAGGTGCCAGTGGACGTGCGGGCGCAGGCGAAGCAGGATCGGCACGAAGAACATGCTTTCGTCGTCCGGGTGGGCAATCACGAGGAGCACGTCGGGCCGCGACGCCGCCGCCTTGTCACTGTGCGCACGGTGCGCGAGGATGGTCTCCACAAAGCTATGGCTCTTCCACGACAGGTAGCGCAAGGCGACGGCCGCCGAGACGAGCGCGGCCAGCACCGCAGCAGCCCAGTCCATCTCGACCCCAAATCCCAAATGGCCCAAGGTGATTGGTCGACTGCCATCGTAATCATAATCATTCGCCAGCGTGCCGAAAATAGCAGAGCGGATTCGGCTCGGCTTCGTTGCAAGAAAGATGGCTCCTCCACACAGTCACCTGCAGCTTCACCTGCAGGCATGAGCGTTGCAGTCGGAGTCCTGCTGATTCTGCCACATCCGATTCGCACACGTCGACGCATCGACATGAGCGCGCGTCGACGTTTTTCTCTGCTGGCGTAGAAATTTGGCTGGCACCTATTTTTCGGCATCTGCCGAACCCTGTTGGAGACAGACCAGATTGCAACAGATCGCAATCTTGTTCGAGTCGCGCGGATGGCGATCGCGAGTGCCAACGCCGCCGTGCAGCAGCTCTTGTTGAGCCACATGGGCCTCGGGCCCAAGTTCAACTATAGGTCGCTCTTTGGCCTGCCCGAGTTCGCGGCGCTCAAGTTCAAGCAGACGCTCCTCACGCATGCTTGCATTACGCGCAGCTCGCCCGTCGTCATGGACGTCCTCCTCTTCCTGTCGCACACCATGTCGGAGATGCTCTTCCACGCTGAGCTGTGTCTACCCAAGCACCTTTTCGCGCTCGACCACTGGGCCAACCACTTGCGCCAGCAACAGCGCAGCCACCAGGTACGATGTACGACCTTATCGTCGTTGCAGGCGGCTCAGTCGCCTCGTGTAGAGCACCATCTTTGTGTCGCTGCGCGACTACCCGCTCATTGCGCTCTTCAAAAGCGTCGGGCGCATCAGCGAGCTGGCAGCCGAAGTCACGCGCTTGGTGCTCGCAGAGCCTGATGCGCAGCGCGCCAGCGCTTGGGTCGACGAGGCAACCGACCTCTTTGCCACCACGGCGAGCACGTCCTGGCTCCAAGCCCAACTGCGGCAGCACATTGCCTTTCAGCAGCTTTTGCAGCAAACCGAGGCGCGGGACCAGCGCGCGGCGCCACCGGCGATGGCCAAGGCTGGCTACTGCGACAAGCGATCGTCCAAAGGCGCCGCCGGTCTCAATTGGCACAAGCGCTTCTTCGTGCTGGATGGCCATCATTTTTGCTACTTCAAGCACGACACCGACAAGATGGAAGCGTCGACCAACCCGTTCTTGGACAAGAAACCGCGCGGCAAGCTCGTCTTGGACCAAACCGTGAGCGTCCGGCCAGCCGTGCACGACTCGAGCACGCGTGCCAAGCAGCTCCAACGACAATACTGCATCGAAGTGCTCATCCGCGGTGTGCCGACGATCCTCTTTGATGCGTGGACCAAGACAGACCAGGCCGAGTGGCTCGGTGCATTCGAAGCCAACATTCAGCGGACGACGTTCGACCCGATCTGGCTGCGCTTCCCGCGCCCTTGCGTGCTGGCGATGACGATCGCTCAGTTTCTGCGCTACACGATGATGTACCCCGATGGCTCATCGTCGACGGTATGTGTTGAACCTTCTCGATCGGAACCTGACGGCTCTTGTAGAACGACGACCAGAACGGACTCTACGTCTGGGACGCGCCGCGCGTGCGAAGCCTCCAGGCAGCCTACGACATTGACGCCAACCGCATTCTGTACGCCGCGCTCGTGCACTGCGCCGTGCGGCACGAGTGGGATGCGCTGGAAGCGCTCACACGCCCCGGAAAGGTGGGGCCTCGCGGCCGATCACTACCTTCTAAGTGTGCATGGTCCGACTAGGTCAAACGGCTCTTTACGTCCCAGCCGCAATCGACGATCGGGTTTGGTGCCTTCTTGGACGCTGCGCTCGAGTACAAGGCACCACCATCCGTGCTAGCGAGCTACGAAGCCGCGTACGCCAAGCAGACAAAGGGCTGGGTCTCCCAGCTCACGGACGCATAAGAACAACATGAATAGAACTAGTGTACGAGGCCACGCCGTCCAAAAGCGCCTGGTGTTTGCTGTACACCTGTGTATAGCTCGAGCAGGATAGCAACGGCTGAAGGTATATAGTCCACCACAAGTTGTCTATTGGAGAGTGCAAAACGCAAGTTGTAGTTGGTGCTGTGGACGAGAGATCCAGTGCACAATGTTTACTGTATTCCACCTATGCGAGTAACGGACTTTGCATTTTGACACAACCACTTTGCACTTGTTGTACTCTGCTCACCATTATTCTATCGTTGCTTCGACGGCTTGTGGAAGGACATGTTGGAGCGATTCGCAGTGTGAAAACCTCCTTCAAAGCCTGTCAATACTAGTATACCAGATCCGATAGATTGCGCGTTCCCCAGCGGGTTCGCACCAACAGGCGCCCGCCACAAACCGGAACATTGGCCAAAAGTGCCGAGGTGTAAACGCGGCTCTAAATATGGCAGCTATTATGGCAGTGCACATCAACGGCAGTACATGCGCAGGCAGCGAATGCGTCTTGCTTGTCGCAGTGCCCACCTAGCTTCCATGAGCCGCGGTCTCCTGGATGAATCTCGCCTGCCTCGCAATCGGGGAAGCCAGCAGCACTTCGTACCTCTTTCCTTTGATATCCTCGCATATCCTATCTCAAGATTGTGCACCGGCGTCGATCTGCTTGGTCATGCATTGTAGCCATCTTGCCAAGCAGACACGTTGCGTCCGACTGCACGAGCCATTTAGGGCGGTCGAAGTCTGGTTGCCAGCGTTTGTTGGAGCCACAAGCTGTAAATTCGAAAACCACGTGCTCGTCCGCTATGTAGTTCTTCAACTGCTTATTCCTAGTCGGCACATGACATGTAGACAATGTTGGCAGTCTCGACGGCAGTGCATTGGATGCCAAGTCGGGTCGGTGTCAACTGGGCGCGTGCAGCTCTAGCGCAGAACTGCCCTGGCCTCGCCGGCGTCGCAAAGACTCTTGCAACTCGATAACCCATGCAAACCCATGCTCAATTTCTGTTATCCAATCAACGAGCCGGACTGTAGAGACACCTTTTTGGCCAATCAGGTGCGCGACCTTCGCCACTGTATTCGGGTGTCTCAGACGCTAGCATCAACCAGAGGAGAGGCCCAGTGCGACGATGGCCTCGTCCGAGAGCAAGAGCTTCTGCGAGTTCGGCTACATCATGGCCGCGCCGGGCGGGCCGTGCAACGCGACGTATGCGTCCTTGAGCCAAGACAACTACGATCTCTTCCGCATCGCGTGCCTGGTCTATGGCGTCATCATGCTCGCCTTCTGCCTCGCAAAGCTCCGCGCGATCAGCCGCGTCGGCGGCAAGTACCAGGTGCTGCAGCGGCCCCGCGGCGCCATGGCCTCATCTTCGTCGTCGTCATCCACGTCTGCGACCAACCAGCGCACCGCGGGCTCGGGGATCCAAAGGGTCACGTACTGGCTGCTCGTGCTGGCGTCGGTCACGTTCGTCGCGCGCGCGATCGACCCATGGGGCTACATGGGCATCCTCTCGTACGTGGCCGTGACCATGATCTCGGACACATGCACTGCATGCATCTACAGCGTATTGTACGCCTTTGTCGTGCTACAATACGATCTCATACCGCATCTTGTAGGATCCTCGCCGTGTCGCTCTGGGCCCGCGTCGTTGTCACGCCCAAGAACCTCGCCCACTTCGAGTACCCGATCCAGGCATTCCGAATCCTTGGCTTCATGTTCACGTGGGTCATCTTTGTTGGCATCGTACCCGTCTCCGTCTATTGCATCAGCAACGACGTCTACCACTCGGTGCACACGCTCATTCAGTTCTCGATGGCCCCGTTTCTGCTCTGGATCATTGCGTCCATGGGGCTTGTCTTTGGCATTCAGATCCATCGGCGTCTCAAGGAGATTCGAAGAGCCCAGGAGGCCACGCTCGAAGTCGCTCGGCGCCGCGTCGCCGCCCGCCAAGCGCTTCACGACCTCACCAAGCCGCCCGTCGTCAAGAGCGAGAGCCACGACGACACGGCGAGTACGCTGCCGATGGACTTGGACACGAAGGAAGGCATTGACGCCGCGTCCAAGCTCCCGGGCAAGTCGTCGCGCATCTTGAAGATGCTCTGCTTCCTCCAAGCCGTTTCGATCGTCGTGATTGGGCTCCAGGTACTTGCAGCATCAATTTGATCCTATGAACATGTCCTGAGCGTGGCCGTAGATCTATCAGCTCGTGCTTTTTGTCCAAGACCATTGCGTCATGCAAAAGGAATGGGACTGCGCAACCGGCAACGAATGCAAGATGCAGCTGCAGTTCCCGTACTTTCACGCAGCGCAGGTAACCTTGCTTTCCTTAGGATCGAACCCACAACGGGTGGTGGATAGATGGCTGGCATCATCGTCATTTTCTGGGCGTTTCGCAAGACGCGCCAGGAGACGCCGCCCCAACCGATGCTGTCGCCCGACTCGGTGCTCTTGGATATTGAGAACGGCGACCTCCAAACCCGCCACGTCCGGCACATGACCATCTAGCAGCTACACGTTATTTAAACCATCGATCGACTAAGTGTTATGAGCGTCGTCGTCCTGTTTTGTGTTTGCACGGGTAAAAGACCCTCAGTGCGGCTTCGTCGAAACTCAAATTTTCGATTTTTGAGGTTGCACTTGAGATTGCACTTGCCTTTGCCGTCAACACGACGCTGCTTGACGCTCGGTCCGCCTCTTGCGAGCTATATTCCTACACCTTCCTGCATGCGTACTTACCACTAGTACGCGGCGCGCGTTGCCGCGGCTTTGGCAAGCGCGCAATATGATCCTGCTGGCCGCTGGTGATTTCGCCGCGTGTGATTGGTCAAAAATCGGGCCTGTTGTTGTGTGGAGCAGACGCCACTTCAAAACGTATTGACGAGATGACGCTGATCGGCGCGGTCTTCGGCGCGGCCATGGGCCTCAACACCAAGCTGCTCTCGAACGCGCTGCAGAAGGTCCCCTACATGCGCCGTACGTCTATATCGAAGAAGCTAGAGGCTCATCCTTTGTCTAGACCCGTGGGAACACGTCGCCTTCATCGGCATCGGCGCCTACGTCGGCCACATTGTCGCCGACAACTACGAGACACAGGTCAACGACGTCGCGGCCCTCCGCACGATGCTCGGCAAGCCCGAAGAACGTCAATAAACAGCCTCGCACATGCTGCTTCTTGGATGTACAGATTTATGCTTTGGTCGCCTATCTCGTCGTGGCCAGCGCCCGCATGCAGTGGGCCATGCTAGCAACAATGGCGCCACAGCGGGCCCATCACGCCATCTGCCGACGAGACTGGCACATGCTCGAGCCCTTGTGGGCCTGGCATACGGCGCATCGAGGTGGACGATCAGGCGAGATACAGGTCTACGCAGTTGGGCATCAACACCGGTGCGAGCTGTCAGCGACATCCAGGTAAGCTGCCCATCATAGCATACTGGCGCCGTCGTGACGACCTCCGTCACCGTCAAGGCAGCCTGGTCAGAGGACCTGCGTCGATGCCAAGGATCCTATCTGATCGATTGCCCCATTTAGTATCAACACTAGGCTTGATATCTATATACATTAGATTAATGAGGGGTCGTCTATTAGCATCTACTGGCTCAAAGTGCGCTTCCGCTTCTTGTCCTTGGGCGCCTTGGCCGCCTTGGGGCCGCCGAGCAACTGGAGCATCTGCGCGACCATACCTTTCACGACAGGGCTGCCGGCATCGAGCGCCTTGAGCTCGTCGGCGAGCGCGAGCGCGTCCAGCGTCGTGTCCTTGAGGTCCATACGGGCCTTCAGAAGCGCTTGGCCACAGGCAGCGACGCCCTTGAGGCGCTTGCCCTTGACCTTGGTCATGGCCTCCAAGCACGCCTTCTGCAGCTTGGTGCTCCACGGCGAGAGGAGCTCGAGCGTCATGCCCTTGGTCTTGACGAGCGCGGTGACGTACCGCGCGACCTCGGCGCGGTTAAAGTCGTCGACCGCGCTGTCGTCGACGCAGAGGCCGGCGAGCGTCGGGAAGAGAAGCGTCGTCGCCTGCACGGGCGCCTTGGCGACAAGGTCGTCAAAGACCACGCGGGGCATCTTTTGGTGCTTCTTGGTCAAGAGCAGGGTCACGACCGGCGCCAAGAGCGCGCTGACGTCCGCCGTCTTGCCGTCCTTCGTGAGCTGGCGCACGACGTACACGACGAGGGTCGCGGCCACCGACGCCTGCTTCTTTTCGCACATGGTGGAGCCGAGCGTGGTCAGGATCGACTCAAGCGCCGCCTTGAGGCCTGCGCGATCGTTCGAGTGGCCTTCCTTGCGCTTTGTGAGCTTGGTAAGGACGCTGCCGAGGCGCTCGCTCCACACAATGAGATCCGTCGACGCCTTCGTCGACGTCCAGGCCGTAAAGAGCGGCGCGATGAGCATGGCCGAGTGCGGGCCCGTGCCGGCGGCGTAGGCGTGGAGGAGGTCGAGGACACGGACTTTGAAGTGGAGCGCGGCCATCTTGAGGCGCTTCGCCTGCTGCTTGGCCTTCTTCTTCTCGACCACGTTGTTGACGAGCGCCGAGAGCGCCGCGTCTTCGCGCTGGAGCTCCGAGAGCGCGGCTTCCTCCGAGATCTCTTCTTCCTCATCCTCGTCGTCGTTCTCGTCGTCGTCGTTGGCCGAGACCTCCATGTCCACCGGCTGCGTGAGCTGGGTCGGGTCAATCGGGGCACCTTCGTCGTCGTCGTCTTCGTCGTCGCCCATCGAAAGCATCGAGCTCTCCTCCGGCGCCGTGACCACATCCAGCATGCTCTGAAGCGACGTTGCGTCGAGCTGGTCCATGATGGAGCGGAAGACGTGGTTGACGATTTCGCGCATGACACTCGACTCTTGCGCGAGCATGCTGAGCATCATGTCCGTAAGGACCGTGAGCGGCTGCGGCACCTCGTCGTCGACCTCCTGCGTCTTCTTGCCCTTCTTGGCGGGCGACTTCTTCTTAGGCTTGGCGGCCGCGTTGAGCTCTTTCAAGCAGCGCTCGAGATCGTCGAGGACGGACGCGGCTTCGTCGCGCGACGACGCATCGAGCAGCTGGAGACCGACGCACACGCTGAGGAGCATGAAGCCCTTGAGCTTGAGCTGCTCCTTCTTGTCCGTGGCAGCCTTCAACTGCGTCGAGAGCGAAGCGATTTGCGCGTTTACAATCGTCTTCTTGGCCGCGTGTTCCTTGGTGAGCGGTTCGACAAGCGCGAGGTCCTTCTTGATGTCCATCTCGGACCACGTCGCCCAGAGGCGGAACGGCACGCTCTGCTCGAGCGTCGACGAGCCCTTCAAGGCGTGGCTGCCAAGGCCCATGAGCGCGTACACGCGCTTCCCGCAGGCCGCCACGACGTTCTCCGAGACAGCCGGGTCGACCGTCGTCGTCTTCTTGGCCTTCTTGGTGTGCGTGTAGAAGGCATGTTCGAGCAGGAACGAGAGCACGGACGACCAGACCTTGTCGTCGGCGGTGCTCGGCAGCGTCTGCGTGGCCGTGTACATCGTGTCGAGCGCCCACATGCGCGCGCCGGCGATGCGCTTGGCCTGGTACTCCTTGCGTTCCTTCTCTTCTTCCATGGCCATGACGGCCTCAAACTCGAACGTCTTGGCCGCCTTGGACTCGATTTCACTAGATATGGCATGTGTCAGAAAACCGGATGTTCCGGATAAAGCAGAAACGCAACATACGTGTCGGCTTCGTCGAGCGGCGACACAAGGCTCGTGAGCGGCTGCGCAAAGTGGTGCTGCAGGAAATGGTAAAACTCGAGCGGGTTCTTGGCCGCAAACGTGTGGAGGCTGGCGACCGCGGCTTCGTGGAGGTACGTCTTCTTCGAGACAGCGTTGTTGTAGAGGCACTTGACAAAACGGGGCGTCAGAATCGAGCGAAGCGTCGGGCCCGGGACCTTGGCGACGATGAGCTCAAAGAGCTTGAAGGCCGTGCCGCGGCGCTCGTGCGTCGAGGTCTCGCCAATGAGCATGCCATCAATGAGGACGGTCCATGCCTCCTGGAAACGCTCTTCGTCGAGCTTGGGGCTCGCAAAGAAGTGGTCGAGGAGCCGACGCCACGACGAATGCACGCGCGGGTAGCAGACCGTCGACGAGGCCTTCAGCGGCTCGACGAGGCGACCCATATGGTGGCGGTCGAGGATCGTCGCCGCGACAAACGAGGCGTGTGTCTTGAGCAGCTTGTGCGTGGCGAGGAACTCGTGGAGGCCAATGGCGAACGCGACTTGGTCGGCGTTGAAGGACGCGACTGGGCCTTCGAGCGCCGCGCTAAACAGCGGAAGGAGGGTCGTAAACGTCGTCGGCGTCATCGACACGACAAACGACAGCACCGCTTCCAAGCACGACTCGCGGAACCACTTCTTCCACTTGGCCATCGTGAGCAGTTCGGTGACGAGGGCCGTGACGAGGACTTCGTCATCGAGGCGCAGCGATTGCTGCAAGGCGAGGATGCCAAAGAGGCGGCCAAACATGTGCTCGCGCTGCTCCATGCCCTTCATCGAGCTCGAGATGTCCATGGTCGACTTGATCGTGGCAAAGACCTCGGCCAGATCCAGCGACGGGAACGCATGCAGCACCGCGGTGAGCGCGGTCGAGAAGCCTTGGCGCGCCGCGTCGCGCGACGAGGCCAAGCCGCGGATCAGGCGCTTCAGTGTGTAGTTGAGTTCGTCGGCGTCGTTGGCCGTGCGCAGGTGGCTCACGATGGCCTCGACGGCCGCAGTCCGCGTCGCCACATTGAGCTCGGCCAAGTCCCAGAAGACCTTGAGGAACGAGCTGCGGGTCTCGTCCGCGGCCGGCGTGGGCTGCTGCTTCTCCGGGGACGAAGTCATGCTTGGGATGATTCTTTCCTTGGACTATTGGTTGGCCACCCGCCGGTCCAATCGAAATTCGCACCAGTCATTTTTGGCCAATCCCTGCAAATCGCACGCAATGCCTGTCTGCGATTGGGCCGCAAGATCTCTCGATACTAGAACATGGCGAGGCTTGTAACGCGTACAGGCACGGAATTCCTAGGAATCGCATTGGCCATGATTTGCGGTCGACGCATGCGGTAGGAGGACGACGCAGTCGTCGGCTGGAAGACGACGCCACGAAGCTGGTCGGGCAGCGATCGGCTACTGCATGTCGAAGCGGCTCGTACCGGTACATGGCCACGACGACTGGTAAGCAGCTACGGTATATGGCGCCGGCGACGTGGCGAGAAGGTTGCACGAGGTGCGTCGCAGGCAACAATGGCAGCCGCACGCGGAAGCCGCACCGCCGATACATAAATGGCGCAGGCTATGATGTGGCATCCGCGGTTCTATAGTACCAAGTACCAAGTGCCATGATAGTAGCAGCCAAGCGGCTTGCAGTTGGCGAGGTGCGAGTGTGTAGCTTTTGCAGCAGCGTCTTCTCAGATGCAAGAAATGCAACGCGAGGCTGGACGTCGTGGGCCTTCGAGCCGTCGCGTGAGTGACGGTAGCTGCCACTAGCCCAGCGCTTGCACGTGAAAGCGTGTGTTCAGGCAAAAGATACCGCCCAGGTGGCTCTGAAAAGGCCCCCAAGCTTCCCGCGTTCCTCGCTGCAGGGGATGGGCTACCTATGTGCCAAACACCCTGCCCGCCAAGACCGACCCGTCGCGACTAGCGCCCTCCCACGCCTCGAGGCGTCGCGGCCACGGAACGACGAGAAGGATGACGACTGCGCTCAGTACGTGTGCTAGACAGGCAGGTCGCATAGCACGCGCCGCCGCTGGCGTGCGTGGGTGGGTGGCCGTAGAAGAGGCACTTGGCTTGAAGTTGTATTACACCAAGACAGATAGATTGCGTTTTTATAGATAGGATAGGGATGAAGCAAATTAAATAGGACCGACTTAAATGACACACTCGAGGGACCGGCCGGGGGTCTCGAGTACGACGTACGCGTTGTGGGTCATCTCGTCGTCGTCCTTCTCCGCCTTGGTCGACACGACAAGCGTCACCTTCTTGGTGGCTTGCGGGCGGAACTTGTTCCAGCCCATGATGGTCAGAAAGAGGAGACTGCCGATGCACATGAACGTGACGGTGAACGCCGCGTCTTCGGTGACCGCGAGCCAAATACCGCCGATAAGAAGACCGGCGGCCGAGAGACCGTCAAAGAGGTACGGCTTGGCGGGCGGGTTGCGGCCGCGGTACCGGACAAGCAGCCACGCGGTCGAGTTGGCAATCGCCATGATGACGGCGAGGAAGGCCACAAAAAAGCCGACGCTCCAATGCAGCGAGAAGGCGAGGCCGAGGCAGCTCACGGCGGCGGCGCTGGCTTGTGCGATGCGAAGGCCGAGCGGCACGCGTTCCGTGATGGGCATGCGGACGGGGCTGGCGTAGTTGACGTAAGTGGTCGAGGTGGCCATGCTGGTTGCGGGGCTTGAGGTAAATTGGGAAATGATGCACTTTTATCAAGTGCACGACCGAGCTTGTTGCCAACACTTCATAGCGATAAAAGATACCACCTTCGCTGCAAAGCACAGCCGAGCGAGGTTGAAGGTGCGACATGTGGTGGGCCAAACTAAAAAAAGCGCTCGAATTTTGGCGAGCTTATAGGTTTTTCACCCACGCCAGATGGGTTTTACCTACGGCAAACTGATCAGTGGCGCCACTCCCAGCTGGTTGGCGGGGTTGAACCCATGGGTTGAACCTACCTTGCCCCGCAGTTGCAACCGCGTCTAAACACTCGCTCGACCAGGTTCACAGGTTTCGTTTCAGAAGGCGCAGCCGTCGCGTGTGCTGTGAGTCCCCGTAAGCTTTCACGTCTCGCCCCCATCTTCCTTGTCAACGACTCGGCAATCTCGCCGCCCCCAAGCGCCGATCACCAACGGCCCGGCAACACGTTAAACGCCATGCGTTAAACGTCCTAAAACGCGGTGGTGCTTTTCTATGAAGGCATCTGAGTGTGTTGCTTTTCCTCGAATCTGGATCTGAGGCTTCGATCCGCCGCGTTGCACAGCGCGAAGTCGCACCCTGGCGACTGTGAGCTTGGCGACCGCAGCATGCCATCTTGGCGTCAACCTCCTATGAAATGCACGACCTACCCATGCGGTACGACCGGTACCAGTAACACCACACAACAGAAAGGCCTGCCTATCCATTGCCGACCTACGAAGATGACGCAGAGTCTCCCACGCGAATATAAACCGCTCCGTGTCGATTAACCCTCTGGGTTATATATTTCCTGGTCCCTGCAAGTGAATTGGCCGACAAATAACCTCATGTAATGCTGGTCGTTTCCTAGGGTCGGCGTCGCAGACCCTATCACAAGTGGACCTACGACACACTGCCGTCGGTGCTTCACTTCGCCACACTACAGTTATAGACGCGAAAACAATCGAACGTGGCGTCCAAGCAAGCAAATTCGGATAGCAAACATCTCAGTTGGAACCAGGCGGAACCAGGTGAGTCACCGGGAACGTCGTGGTCGCGCCTGGCGACGCACACCTGGCTTTAGCGGCCGAGAAAGATATACAAATATTCGGCACGACGACAGCACATATCACTTGGCGAATAATCGGTGGTTTGTTGGTGGGCTGCGACCTCCTTCATGTCTGTTTCAGTCGCATTCTTAGCGTATTCTTAGAGCCAATAATTCGTTATGGGCTAGTCGGTCGATGTTTTTTGCTCCATCATGCGCGCGAGAATCTTCTTCTTCCAGTCCAAGTACTCTTCGGCGCTTGGTGCGGGCGATGTTGGTGCCGGCGATAGAACTTTCTGTGCTGGCGCCGGGGCTTGGCCTATGCAACCTCGTCGGCTTCCAATCTCATGGATGCGATGTGTGTACCTGACGTGGCGGCCTTGGCGGAGGTTTGGAGCTGGATGAGCTTTTTGATTTGATCGAGTGACCGGGTCGCGCTGGCACCGGCGCTGGCTTGCGGCCCTGCATTCTCCTTTGGCTTGTTCGCACGCGCGTCGCCATCGTCGTCGCCATCGTCGTCGCCAGTATCGGCCAAGTCCTTGCGCTTGCGCTTGCGCCCTATGAATTCGCCGCATGCAACCTTCTTCTTCTTCGCGGCTACTTGTCGATGTACCAATTTTCAAGCTCGCCTCGGAACGCGTATAGCGTGAGAGCGAGAGGTCGCAGACGCGCTACAGCCACCGTCACTGGCCTGCGACATCAGTGCGATGGCGTGCTACCTCGATGGACGACACGACACTCGCAAACTCATTCGGGTGGCTAAAGGTCATTTGGATGAGCTGCGCCTTGTCCACGCGGTGCTAATACACAGAGGTAACATGAGCGCACGTCGCACATCGCAAATACATACGTTGGCTTTTTGCGCGCATACATAGAAGACAGCAATCGGAAAGAGCGGCCGGGAAAAGTCCACTTGCTGCTGGCTCGCTTTCGA
This sequence comes from Saprolegnia diclina VS20, assembly GCF_000281045.1. Classification (NCBI taxonomy): domain Eukaryota; phylum Oomycota; class Saprolegniomycetes; order Saprolegniales; family Saprolegniaceae; genus Saprolegnia; species Saprolegnia diclina. Next base: position 64,211 of record NW_008246130.1, read on the forward strand.
GAGCTTCGAGACCATGCGGTGCTAAAAGTGGCTGGCACAACGTCATGACTCGGCGCACGGAAGTACCTTGTAGTCGTCGTGGACGGCCGCAACAAACTCGGTGAGCGCCGGGCAGCCAAATTTGACGCAGAGCGCGGCCGTCGTTACCGTCGCATTATGGTTGGCGTGGAGGCGCAAGAGGCTCGAAATCAGCCGCACGCTCTGCTTGTGCTTGGCGAGACTTCGACCGCCTGCCAGCGTAAAGAGCTTGTGGCTGTCGCACGGCTGCTGAAGCACATCGCATGCGAGCTCGAGGCAGGCGGCCGGCCGGTCGAGCAGCGACACCGACGCCTTGCCCTAGCGGGATCGCATGAGCGTAGCAGACGCAGAAGCTTCTCGTACACCCTGCATCTTGAGGTCGATCATGCGCATGTACTCCATGGCCTTTCCCGTCACCTCTGGCGAGAGTCCGCCATACTTGTCGGCCAAGGCGCGAAGATCCATGCCGTTTTGTGTGACTGGCACAGGCCATCGTCGGGTATCCGGACGAAACGCCTATATCCGGCAAACAAACTAAATAGTGTTATGTTGTAAACTCTGGGGCATTAACACGCTGTCACAATGAGATATTGGGGAATGTTGGGCTATGTTGGTCCTATTGGCCATTTGAGAGAGCTACCGACGCCAGTACAGCCCAAAAGACCGTGTTGGACAACGTTAAACCTGCACAGCAGCAAACAATGACAGTATTACAGGTATATCACTCCAAAAATTGGTGTGAAGAAAGGCGTACTGGCCGACACTATATCTGTGTGTTTCGGCCCAAGTCCTAATTTCGTGTGACTTCAAGAAGCCGACAGCACCTGCGTTTGAATGATGGCGGCGTCAGCTGCACGCTCCAGCTGCCGTGGTTTACATGGTGCTCCTTTGTAGCCACACATATCGTTGCTGGCCATAAATATGCACGCGGCCCGCAGGATCGCGGGTGTGGGTACAATTGGGCAATTCGGCGTTTGCCTGCTCCTAGAAATAGTGTGCGCGGATTGTGACTTGATATTTGTATGCATGTCGGATGACCTGATTAGGATTCATTGACTGCCGAACGAGGGAATTGCATTCTTCGTTTACCGCCATGTCGACGTCTGCTCTCAAGTCGATCGCGAGCCTCCGCTCGATCGGGAAGGCCACGAGCTTCAACGACCTCAAGTCGACGCTTACGGCGCCGGCGCTTCCAAAGGAGACCACGCGCATGATCCCGCAGGTCACGAACGGCGGCGGCGTCGGCGCCAACCTCTGCCTCTTCATCCTGGCGCTCGTCGCCGCGACGCCGTTCATCCTTGTGCCAGGTACGCTCCGCATGGTGCAGCTTGTTGCATGATATCTTATTTATCGTATTCGGCGCGTAGTGTTTGTGTGCTTGAAGCTCGATGGCACGGTCCACTGGTCGTGGGCGACGACCTTGATTCCGCTCTGGATCTGCAATGCGCTCGTGCTGCCGTACCTCTATGCCAAGAACATGAAGCCCATCAAGATCAACCTCAACACGAGCGAAGAGACGCCGCTTGTCGGCAAGGCGGGCGAGAAGACGATGGCCGAGGAAGCCATGGAGTCGGCCAACTGCTTTGTCCACACGTACACCCTTGGTCATTGTCGTCGCATCTCATATTCGCACGTACTATGTACTAGGACGCGCAACTTGGCGCTGCTGGCGTATCTGACGGCGCAGATCTTTGTCGTCCTGCGCCTCGACCACGTCGTCGAGTGGCACTGGCTCATTGTGCTCATCCCGTACTACGTCGCCAGCGTCCTCTCGTGCGAAGGCTTTGACTTGATCCAGTCGCTCCTCATTGCCGCCAAGATGGACGGGATGCTCGACTCGACGTGGCTCTTGACGCTCATGCCGTCGTGGGTCGGCCTCGCCATCTTCCTCGTCTTCCTTGTCCGTGCTTGTGTTCGCATCTGGCATCTCACGCACACCTGTCTTGTAGCCGCTCCAGACGTACTGGGCGTTCAAAGCGTCACCCGACGACGACGACGACGTTGAGCCCAAGTCGCGCGCCTTCCGCTTCTTCCTCGCGCTCGGTGTCTTTGTCGGCCTTGTGTTCCTCACGTCGCCGATCTTTATCGCGATCTACCGCCTCGACTACGCGGTGTTCTCGACGTTCTACATTGCGCTTCCGTTCTTTGTCCTGGTCGGCGGCGCCATCTTGGCCGTACGTTCCCTTGGTATAGTCCAACATGGGCATGTCGCTTATGTCGTGGATTAGGGTTTCGCGTCCGTGTTTCTCATGACGTCCGAGCCGACGACGAGCACCATTTACGTCCACGCAGTCGCCGACGACGAGTGCTAATCGTCCAACAACTCGTGTACGTTGAGTAATACCCAGAGAATCCACAGTTGTGTTTTGGTAAATGTCTGGAAACCTCGAGACGCGCCAAGAGAGAGATAGATATATGTAGTAGTGACCATTTAGCGTCGACGTCGAAGTGCGAGGAGTGGTACTGTATAATACGCAGCGTAATGAAGCATCGTCAACGAGCGCTTGTTGGTTCGTGCTGGTGCAGTGTAGCTGCACATACCGTCATAAAGCTAGTCGAGTGGGCAGTCTAGCCTTATTGGCAATAAGCCTTATTGGCAATAAGGCTAGACTGCCCACTCGACTAATGTACATCTGGGGTTCTGCGTACGAAACTCTCCAGAAAAGAATCTGGTGCCGGCAGAATCATCGAGTGTTGGCCCGCGAGGTTCAAATGACGGTCTCGGATTGGTCGAAAAATAGCCAATGGCATCGATCCCTGCTACAACCAGGCGGCAGAAGCAAAATTGAGCTGACGGCGCCGAGCTCGATGGCCGCCAACGACAACGCCGTCGCGCAGTCGATCATCGACCGCCTCATGCCCGCGATCCCGCGCTTCATCTTTGAGAGTCTACGCACCGACCCGATGCTGCGGCTTCTACTCTGCGGCTACGTCATATGCGTCGTGCTGATTCTCGCCCCCTTGGTTCTCGTCCCACGTACATCCTCGCCTGCTACTGCGTGGCCTCACGTCCATGTCGCTAGTGTGCATCTGCCTCAAGGTGGACGGCCTCATCGCCGCGCCGTGGCGAATCGCCTTGACGCCGCTCTGGGGCTTTGAAGCTCTCTGTATCGCCGGCGCCTTTGCGGGGCTGTTTGTCGAAGACTCGGACGCCCAAGCCGCCGACGTCAGCGCAGTCATAGAAGAGACAGACGCAATATATCTCGAGGAAGGCGCCAACAAGAGCCCAAAGACGTACGGCACCACCGACGCGACCGTCGATGCAGCTCCCAAGGCACTGGACGATGACGTCGCCGACGCACCACAACCAACGAGCACCCGTCCCAAGATGATGCTATCCACGTACGTACTACATACGTCCTGGTGTTGCGAGGGTCCGACGCTAGTATCGTTATAGGCGCGAATTCGTCGGCGGTACCTGCACCTGCATCGTGCATTTCCTTGTAGCCCTGCGCATGGACGGTGTCTTCGAGTGCGCATGGATCTGGTTGTTCCTCGCCTTTGTCGCCTCGGATGTGATCGGCGGCCCCGAGATCGGCGGTACGGGGCTCCTCGTCCAGTATTTGCTCATCTTTCTCAAGCTCGACAACACGCTCACGTGGAGCTGGGCCGTCATTTTGATTCCTACGTGGTTCGCCATCGGTGTCGTCGTTCTTCTACTTGTACGCTTGCGTTGTGCTCTGTGATACTCAGAGCTCTCGTAGCCATGCTTCGTGTACATTGCTGCCAAGGAATTTGACGTCGTCTCGCCGCCTGCGATTGCTGCATTTAGTCTTGCGGGCCTTGTGGCAGCCGGCGCGATCGTCGCCTCGCTGGTTCTCATCACGCTCAAGCTCCAAGGGGCTGACACGTACTCGGCGTTTGAGACGTGTCTGCCCTACTTTGCCTCGCTGATTTTGCTTATTGCCATCGTACCGATCTCACGAAGTACGCTTGGGCTAACGTCAGTACTAGGGCGCGTTGGCCATCTTTATGTTTTGGCCGATTCCACCTCCCCAAGTTGAGGAAGGCGAAGCGATTGCAGAAGACGAGACTGCAGCAAGTACCACGACCGACGCACTCGCTACTACGAGTTCAGAGACTGTGTTGTAGTCGACAAGTGCAGTAGAAATAATAACAGTGGTACAGAGCGACGATGACAAAAAGGTTTTAGTGGTGGCGCTTTTTCGTCAACCTTGAAACACACAAAAAATGTCTACTAAACTGAGCACTAAACTTCCTAGCTGATAATGCTACGATCAAGCGCGCTGACTGCACATCTGTCGAACATCCTTCGCCCAGCAGTCGGTTCCAACGTCGGTCGTTTGTTATTATGACAATATTTCCATACATTTTAGCTATAAAAATTACAAAACAATTTGGCATCCCTACAACTACGTCTTGTGCAGGTTGAGGAACGCGTCGAGGCGGCGTAGCATCTCTTTGAGCTCTGCGTTTTCTTTCTCGAGGGCGGATATGGTGGCCGCGTGCTTCTCAATGGCGAGAAGCCTATCGTGGATCGTCTCGAGGCTAGTGACGACGACGTCCGGCTGCTCGTTGTCTGTGTTGGCGTCGGAACGAGAAATTTCGTTCGTGGCCGCCGACGACGTCGTATCCGTGTCTCCCATTTGGGTGGGATCATCCTCGGGCGCCGGCAACGACTCGGCGATAGGAAGGACCAACTTTTGGAGCTTGATTGTCTTTTCACTTCGGAGAATGCACTCGGCAAAGCTCACGATCGCGTCGAGTTGCGCAGTCTCCATGTCGGTGGCCATCGTCGCGTTCATCATCGCAATGAGCACGTTGAGGAGGAGCACAATGACGAGCGTCGCGTGCGTCAACAGCAGCGTGTAGCCGAGCACGATCGGCCCGGGCGACGGCAGCTTCTCAAACGGGTCTGCGTCAATTTGGCCGACGAGGACAAGAAAGGCCGTGACAAAGCTGTGGCTCATCGTGTTGTACGCGGCTTCGTTCCGGCCTTGAAAAAGAAGGTAGTAGGCAATCGTATAGGCGCCCAAAAACGGAACGTAGAAGGCCATGAACTTGAGGACGTCGTCCAGCATGTGCTTCATCATCGGGATCAAGTAGCCGGCGGTCTCGTGGACCTCGAGGTACTGGATGCTCAGCGCCCACGTTGCAAACGTGAGCGTAATGCTCACGTAGAGCTCGGCGTCGCCCGAGGACGGCGCCAGCACTTCGCAGAATCCAAAGATAAAGATGGCCACAAACAGTGGCAGTTGGAGCTTGTTGAACGTCGATTCGAAGTAGTGGGACGCAGGCTTGTCGACAAAGCTCTTGAAATAGTCGACGAGCGCTTCGAGCGCGACGCAGAACCCGCCGTTCTTGGTCGCGTTCTCGTTGACTTCGCCGTAGAGCTCCAAGACCTCAAACCAGATAAAGTACGACGCGACGGTCGAGAGGAGGAGATTGTTGATGCGCACAAACCAGATCCAGTCCGTGTGCGACGCAATGAGCTCCGAGACGAACCAGAGAGCGACGTCGACGATGGCAATGACACCGAACGTCGCGAGGCCCCACTGCTTGCGATTGGTATCGGGTGTGAGGAGGAAAGTGGCGCCAAATCCAAGGCCGAGCGCGACGCTGCCGTGAAGACAGAGTAAGAGCTGCCCATGAAACTCGGGGGTCGGACCGTTGTCGAGGTCCATCGACACGGAGAGCGTGAGCGTGAGCAGCAACAGCAGGTACAAGAGGCACTGCTGAATGTACATTTTGTTGCCGAAATGCTGTGTGGAACGTCATGAATTTGGAAAATATTCGAAATAAATAAGGGTACCTTCCACTTCAGATGCAGCATGAGCGCCATCGCATCGTGCTCGAGAAGCCCCTTCATCTCGGGCTCGCGAAGGAGCTTGAAGAGGATCGACTTGCGCAGCTCTCCAGCCTCGTTGCCATACAATTCGCAAATCTACGCAGCGACGCACATAAGACACAAACGGCGATGACGGATCACGTACTGAATCGGAGTAGAGCACGACGGACTCCGCTTCGCCACGCTTCTTCTTCTCCTGCGTCGTCGCCTTCTGGTCCGGGAGCTTGCACTTGTCGAGCTCGTCCCACGCGCGTTGGAAATCGTTGGCCTCGATGTACCCAAGTAACGTTTTGATGGCGAACGCCTTGGCCGTCGCGGCGCCCGCCGACGTCTGCTTGCGTTGCTCGCCCGACTTGGTGGCTGGGCGACTGGTCCTCTCGTACTTCATTGTCGCCGGCTTGGCGGTCGTCGGCGCTGGTTTGGCGGTCGAGGGGCGCCGCATTCTGCCTTCCTCCAGTCTTTGTACGTGGCTGGCAATGGTGGCGACGATTGAGAAATGAGGAAATCCGGTGGAGGATCGTCCTTGCACCCAAATATCACTTGGCACAATCGCATTCAATCAAGTTTGAAAATACGCGTCGCGGATTGGTCCATGCTACTGGGTGTACTGAGAAATGATTGGCCAAAAGTAATGCGTGTCAAGTGGCCACTTGCCCCACGGCAATCTTTTAAAAACGATTGGGTTTACACTGGATATTTGTATGCATGTAGCAAATTTCGAATAAAAATACAGAATGGCAACCGCGCTGCCACGTCATTTCCAGCGTGGAGCGCAGCTGAGTCTGAACTTGACCGAATTTGTCAACTTGCATGGGGTTGCCATTTCGAACTCACTTTGCTTTTTCGATTGTCGACAACAGCCATGCAAGCAGCGCGCCTCAACCACCAGCACCGAGACGTCCGTCGCGCCCCCTTTGCCATTGGCGCATTGCGCCGCTACATCGCCAACAACCGGGTGCGCAACGCCGCGATCGAGCTCAACAAAGTCATCGACACTCCAAACAACGGCTTCCACGACGCCTTGGTACGCCAGCATTGACTTGACCACGGCATATGCTCATGCTTCATCGTAGATTCGTGAAATCTACGGCAACGGAGGCCAACTGCGCCACTCGATCCTGTTTATGATCCTGCGCCACCCATTGACCAAGGAGCTGCTCAACCACCCGGTCATGCGCGAAGTTGAGAACATCAAGTGGCAGGTACGTCCTTTCGTTTGTCCGACGCGCAGAGATGCACAATGTCTTGTAGAACTTTGCGTGCTGCATGTACATGCAGCAACTCATGCTCTACCTTTTGCTGCTGACGACGCTGACGCTTTCCGTGACGATGGACCTCGGCGACGGCGAGTCGCCCATCTTCCACACACAGCTGCTCGTTTGGCTCAACGTCGGCGTCGCCCTTGTGCTTGGGCTTGTCGCGACCAACTTTTTCCACTACGCGAACCGCAAGCTCTGGGCCGTCAAGACCATCGGCGTCAACGGTCTTGTGCTCATTGCGCTCAATTTGTGCGCTGATTCGATCGCTGGCCATGTCAACTGGACGTGGTTCGTGCGCTGCAACAACGTCGTGCTGACGCCCACGGCGCTCTTCTTCATCCGCTTCGAGATCCTCGAGCTCTTCGGCGAAGTCAACGTCGACGCGAACCCGAGCTTTGTGCAGCAGCTCGAGGTCGCGGTCGAGGCCATCTGCGACTTCTTTCTCAACTTTGTCGGGCGGGCGAGATCGCACTACTTCGAGTCGTTCTTCAACAAGGTCCAGCTCCCGACCTTCGTCGCGATCCTTGTCTTTGTCATCACCGAGACCTTTTACCCCTCCAGCGACGACGTCCGCTTGTACTTTGGCATCATCATCACCTTCGCCTCGTGGGCGCTCGGGATCCAGTACCTCGAGATCCACGGCACGGCTGGGTACCTCATCTCGCTCATGACGTTCATGCTCAAGGACGTCGTCAAGTTCATGGCCTTCTACCTCCCGTTCCAGTGCGCGTATGCGATTTCTTACTACCTCTTGTTTGAAGGCCGCGGCGTCGACGCCTACGCAACCATCGCCCACAGCTTTGTGACCACGTTCCTCGTCATGCTCGGCCAAATCGAACTCGAACCGTTCGAGAACCTCCCGGCGCCGGGCCCGTATGTACTGGGCTACACGCTCCTCCTGACGCACGCGACGCTTGTGATTGTCATGCTCCTCAACGTCCTCATTGCGATGCTCAACAAGTCGATGGAAGAAATCATGGAGAAGGCCAAGCTCGAGGCGCGTGTAAGCTTCGCCGAGTGCATCCTCCGCAGTGAGAAGACCATTGGTCTCCGCCCGATGCCGGTGGTGCCCGTGGACGAAGTCATGCCGCTTGTCAACAACCATATGCTGCTCGAGATGGAGGCCGCCGCTGACGACGACGACATGTCGGACGACGAGCCCGAGATCGACGACGAGACCCAAATCGCCGAGCTGCGCGCCATCGTCCTTGACGAACGTGCCCGCAACGACCGCCTCGAAGCCATGCTCCGCAGTCTCACGCAGCACTTTGATATCGTCGTGCAGTAAACATTGTTAATCCCATATCTTTTCCCTTTAAAATTGTACATTGCGAGGGAACATCCCGGTTGAGGAAAGGACAAAACAGTCTTATTGGTCATTTTCCAAACGGCCTCCGCCCCTTTTACGCACCTTTACGTACTTTTCCGTACCTTTACGCATTTTTACGTACCTTTACGCCCCTTTTCGCCCCTTTTACGCACCTTTACGTACCTTTACGTACCTTTTACGTACCTTTACGTACCTTTTACGCCCCTTTTACGCCCCTTTTACGTACCTTTTACGTGCAGCAATTGAAGTAAAAGGTATGACGTGCCACGTCGGAATGTGGAACAAATTGTAGTCTCTTGTCCTGGGCATGCTGACAAATACTCCAACATTAGGTTTCCATACAGCGCCGATTGGTCGTGAAGCGGATATCTAAAGCTCCGTCGTTCATGGCGCCTCATAAAGTAGCGCAGGTAGTACGACGACGACTCAAATGTAGTGCATAGAGGCAGAAGTTACGACGATCCCACGACGTTGGTGAGCAGTTGGTCGCAGACGCCGTCTAACGTGAGCGTTTTGGCATGAATTCGCGCCGTGAGGGTGTCTTCCGTCGCTCGCATCGCGTCCAGTGCGCGAAGCAAGCGCTGCATGTGGTGGTCCATTTCCTCTTCAAAGCTTGTCGCGAGCGACGGCTCACTCCGCGCAAATTGGTGCACTTTGGCCATGTACCTACGCACACGCGTTAGGACGCTCGCGCGAAGAAACCGTGTACGCGTAGAGGGTGAACGCGAGCGCCGTCGTGTCCTGGCCGGCGCGACGCTTGCGCGCGAGTCGAAACTGCGTCTGGATGAGCCCTGCGGCCGCGTGCCGGCGCGCCTTCTCCCAGCGCGTCTGGTCAATGATGTACTTGACGCGCGACTCATTCTCGGTGAGCGCGAGCGCCGCAAAGAAGATCGACTGCACGAGCGAGAGAATGAGGAGGCCGCCGAGGATGCCGCTGAACGCCATGAAGAACCGGCCGCAGTGCGTCGCAGGCACATAGTCCCCGTACCCGACCGACGTCTACGCGGCGCGGTCAGATGTAGCGTTGTGAAGTACGTACAATGGTGGCGATCGTGAGCCACACGGACGTCCAGTAGTTCATAAAGTAGGGCTGCGCCGGCCTAAGGCAAATGCAAAAGATGACGCGTGTGCAAGGTGGAAGTGGGGACCGATCAACGTACACTTCCAAGATGCGGAGAATCGCGGCCGTAAGGAACGTCACAAAGAAGAGCAGCGGCAACTACACGTCGATGTACTACGCGACCGTAAATCGACTAGGAAGAGTACCACAAGGCGCAGCGGCTTGGTGTTAAAGATGGCCTTAAAATGGAAGAACGGATCCATGGTGTTGACGTTCTTGAGCGTGCCTACATGGCACATGTGAGGACTTTGATAGAGGTGCTCGTATGCAAAAGGAGGCACCGATGAACGAAGCCCACTGCGAGTAGAGCGGCGACGAGCTGCGCATGTACCGGCCAAAGAGGTACAAGCGAAGCACCATGAGCACGCCTACGACAGCAGGATGCGACGGATGCTCGGAATCGCAAGCCTTGTGCGTACCAAAGGTGTCGTACGTGTACGTGTAGTCGAGGTAGCAGCCATCGTCGACGACGGTGACGTGGAGGTTCTTGGGGTGCGCACACGTGTCCAAGCCCGTCGTCGAGTTAGCGTTGAGCGTGTAGCGAAACTGCATCATGGGCACGAGGCCGTGGATACCAGGCGGGACGTGAAACCCGCAGATGAGAAGCTCAAGAAGGAGCACGCGCCAGTACTCGCGCAGCATCGACGAGCGCGGCGGCAAGATGTTTTGCATCTTGTAGATGCTCGTGTGCGACTGATAGCGCTTGACGATCAAGAGAAGCAGCACAAAGGTCGTCACGGACGTGGCCACCTTGATCCGCTCGGCCGCCGGGGTCATGTCGACTTGGCGGCCCATGAGCACTTCGTTCGTCGCGAGCATGAGCACAATGCCCACCATCGCGATGGCAAAGCTCCAGATCTCGTACAGCTGCCGATTGCGGTACTCCTACACCCAATATGTAAGCTCGGATCCGGCTCGCACCATGGCGATGGTACCCGCTTGAGGAGATGGATCGTCTCGAGGTGCTTGATCGTGTCGTTCTGCTGGAAGAGGTTGAGGACGGCGGGAGCCTTGAGCTGCTCCATGTACGTCGACGACTTGGTCGGCGACGAGGGCTGGCGACCCATCGGCGACGGCCGACTGTCCACGGCGGCTGCCATCGTGGTCGGTTGTGAGACCGTTTTTGCTCCGCCTGGCATGTTATCCGGAGAGTCGCCGTATCCAGCAAGCGCAACACTAAACAAACGCAACTTGGCATTTCCCGCCATGGCGGACCGTGACGGCAACGCTCCGAGCGGCCGACTCCGCACCTACAACCACGGACCTACAACTGTACTGCCTGGTAGTTTGCGTGCTCCACACCAGCGGAATGAGGTGTCCTTTTGCCCCATCATCTGCGTCTCTACCAAAGTGGGCTACAAGCTGTGCTCTACGTGGCGAGCCTTACGAGTGTGCTTGGCAGGCGAGTCGCCATACCTCGTCGCGTTACTACTGGGCACAGAAGCCTTGCTGGCCGTAGAATATGCTGCTTGCACGGCGCAAGCGCTCACATATTCGCGTTGATGGCCGAGTATTGAGCGGCCGCCAATGTCCTCTATAGTCTAGAAACACGCCACATTTCCATTTTGCCATGGACGACGGACTCAGCCAGTACAAGAACGCGCTCGTGGCCTATTTTGAGCTGTACCCGGGCCCCGAGGTCGACGTGCAGCTTCTGCTCAGTCGCTGCCCGCAGTTCGCGACGCTCCTCGTGCAGAACCCGACGCTGTGCTCGCCCGTGCTCCAGGCCGCGTACGGCCAACCGGCGCCGCTCCAGCTCATCCACGTACCTCCGTGCTTAAAGAAGCGCGTGAGCGCGCTCCGGAGCAAGGAACTTGTGGGCCTCATGGGCATCGAGGGCACCGTCGTGCGCATTGGCCACGTGCGCATGCTCGAGAAGGTCCGGCAGTACGAGTGCGCCAAGTGCCACACGACGTGGGAAGTCTACTCCAAGCCCGAAGAGCAAAACAAAATGACGCTGCCAGTACGCTGTCGACTTAGCGCTTCCTCCCCTCATGCGCGCTAGAGAGCGTGCGTGGCCCGGGGCCAGTGCAAGTCGACCAACATCCAAGAGCTCAAGAGCAACAAGGTCTGCTGCGACTACCAGGTACGACGACGATATCATCCAGCAATTTTTATAGTTGATGCCAATAGCACATTAAGCTCCAAGAGCAAGTCTCCAAGCTAGGCATGGGGTCGATCCCGCGCTCCATCATGGTCATCCTTGAAGGTAGAATACGATATTCTCTAAGCCTCAACCAAGCCTCTTAGGTCCGCTCGTCGACAGCGTCAAGGCAGGCGACGACGTTGTCGTTGTCGGGACGCTCCTCAAATGCTGGAAACCGTGCATCAAAGACGTGCGCTGCGAGCTGGTGGGTTCGATTCCGCCGAGTTCAAGTCCGTCACTGGCCATTTGACAGGAAACGATGATCCAAGCCAGCAGCATTCGACTGAAGAGTGCGAGTGGCACGACGCGCGCGCTCGTGACCGACGACGTCCGGCGCGAATTCGACCTTTTTTGGCAAACGCACGCCGCCAACCCGCTTTTGGGCCGCAACTTGATTCTCGCGAGTATTTGTCCCAAAGTCTACGGCATGTTCATTGTACGTAGGGATATATCGTGCGGTATGGAGTATCATTACTTTTGTATCAACTAGGTCAAGCTCGCGGTCGCGCTCACCGTCATTGGCGGCTGCTCGTACATGGACGACACGGGCATGAAGACGCGGGGCGACTCGCACATGCTTCTCATTGGCGATCCTGGCACAGGTAGAGAGACGTCTCTGAGTGAAGAAAGCACGTGACATCAAAGACCAGGCAAGTCGCAGTTTTTGCGCTTCACGGCCGAGCTCAGTCCTCGCTCGGTGCTGACGACGGGCATCGGCACCACGAGGTATGCGCAGTGGCACGATGTCATACCTCACGCAACTCTTAGCGCCGGGCTCACGTGCACGGCCGTCAAGGACGGCGGCGAGTGGATGCTCGAGGCTGGCGCGCTCGTCTTGGCCGACCGGTACTTCACTTTTGTTTGCCGTTTTGGGAAGCGACATTTGTGGGGTTAGGGGTGTTTGCTGCATTGATGAGTTTAGCAGCATCACGACCCATGACCGCGCGTCGATCCACGAAGCCATGGAGCAGCAGACGCTGAGCGTTGCGAAAGCCGGTCTTGTGTGTACGCTCAACACGCGCACGACAGTCTTTGCTGTGACCAACCCCAAGGGCCGGTATTATATTGTACAAACTGTCAGTGCAACTATAATGAACTGTAGGTACGACCCGAACGCTGATGTGTCGGTCAACACGGCAATCGCGAGTCCCTTGTTAAGGTGCGTCGCTCTATATTGTCCTCGCAACGGAAGACAATATTGTCTGTAGCCGATTTGACATCATTTTGGTCCTTCTGGACACGGTGCAGCGCGACGTACGATGGTTGCATGGGACCGCACTCTACTGGAATTCGTAGTGGGATCGCCGCGTCTCGTCCTTCATTCTGAACCAAGCGTCGACCGAAGAGGCAACGCCCGACGACGAAGAGACCTTGGCCATGAGTAGCTCGAATATCATGCTTGCGACATCACCCACGCGCCATGTAGAAGAGGAGGCCGACGAAGAAGAAGCGATGCGTCCGCGCAAGCACCTCTGGTCTGTGGCCAAAATCCAAGCCTACATTTGCTACGTCAAAGTACGTTGTCCAAATTTGCTTTGAAAAAGATGAGATCTCATAGGAAATATATCAACCGCGGCTCACGCGCGAGTCCATGACGGTGCTACAGCGCTACTACCAGATGCAGGTGACAGTCGTTGCATTGCACCACGACAGACTCATCACGCGACTGCGTAGCGATCGTCCGACATGCGCAACGCCGCCCGCACGACGATTCGGCTCTTGGAAAGTTTGACCCGCATTTCCCAGGTCGCTTCCTTTTGCAAGGATCATTTGGGCTCATTGACACCTCCTAGGCTCACGCCAAGCTCATGTGCCGTGATGAAGTGACCGTGCAGGTTGACGTTTGTGTGGGACATACATCGATGATTGGTGGGGTAGGACGCCATCATGGCCGTGTACGTCACGGAAACCTCCAAGTCGGCCGACTCGATGTTTGGGTACGAGTCGGTACTCCACAAGAACTTTGCGCTGGACCCGCTCGAAGAGTACTACCAGATCGAGCACTGCATCTTGAGCCACTTGACGCTGCTCGAGTTTTGCTCCAAGACGCCGCCTCCCGAGTCGCACGACTTTGGTGGCGATGGCGACCTGTACGAGGGCGACGATGCGTACGAAGACGAAGAAGAAGTCAAGGTGCCCGACGTGCCCGTGGTCAAAAGTCCGATTCCCAGACCGCCAGGCACGGGGCGGAGCCCAAGCCAAGCAGCGAATCGGTGGAGCCAAGCGATCGAAGCGCGACGAAGCCAGGTCCAATCATCCCCGTGGATCGAATTGGTTTTATCTCTTCTCGTAGAAGCGACGACGCGACAGTAGCTCCTAGGCTATGATATTTTAGAGAACAACAACGTGATCTATCGTGTGCAAGCTGATGGGGCTAGGTGTTTCAGTGAATTATTCGTTCGGCCAGGTCGACACTTTTCCGCGTAACGCTACCGAATCTGAGCGGACAACTTTGTACAACTCACTCTCTTAGAGATTTGAGTGACGCACCGCTTGGCTTAAGGCATAACCTGGACTATGGTGCGTCAACAACGTTTTTGCAATCCTGCCGAGCCATGACGCCCTACTATTGGTCACATTTATCTTATTTTTAACCAATCCGATGTCGTGAAATGCCTGGGTCGCCGTTGAGCCCGATGTTGAGCGGCTGAATCGCCCCGATCGCGGTCGAAAATGAAATCGCTTCAACTCGGCTCACAGATAGAAGACGTGTTGTAGAGTACAAGAAGCGATGTCTCGTCGGCGGGTGAGGTCTATAACAAGAGCAATCGACCACCTTGTTAATTGTGGCGCATGCCAAACATAGTCACATATAAGAGCGGGCCATGTCACGTAGTTGCAAAAGCAGCAGCCAGTGCTTTCAAATCGATACGAATAGGGCTGTAGTAATGAACATGCCGTCCATGCAAAAGCCACCGTGTCTTGTACTGTGATCTCGCGTATAATTTCCAAGTATACTTGCCGTCATATCGGATCGGCCGGGTACGACTGCCTGCAGGAAATGCGATACCGCGGTTGCTCCTCCGCCACTGACCAGTACCTCTCAAATACGTGGTGCGCTTTGGTAGTCTAGAGACTCTATGGACGTGGCCGAGTAAGTATCAACCTTTCAGCCAGCAGTGCGGTGTCGAAATCGTTTGGCGCCATGTTGGCTTGGATCGAAATACCGGGCGTGGATTGGCTGGTCTAAATATAGAACCTTCAACGCCCAATCACCATCGAGCCCATGAGTCTGCTGAACCATTGCGGTCATTCTATCTTCGTCATGTCTGCTGCGTCCCGCGGATCGCGCGTGCACCACATTCGCCGGACGCCGAGCCCCTTCTTCACGACGTCATCTGGCATCGTCGGCATCAATTTGCACGAGCCAACCGAGTTTGTTGCACCCAAGCTCGACGACATGCCAGTAGCAACGGAAAACAACCAGTCGGAGGAAGCCAAGCTCGTCAAGTTCATGTACCAGACATCGTCGAGTGCGTTTGGCGACGGCGTCGAGCGCAGAGACAACCCCATGAGCCAGCGCATGGACAAACTGACCTTGAAGAAAGGTCTACCACCCCAAAGATCGCAGAATCGACCTCACGAAATGCCTAGAAATCGAGCAAAGCGGGCTTGTCAAAATCAAAAAGGTCGACGTGATCTCACCCAGCGCCGTCTTGGCCCAAGCCCGCGCCGAGTTGTTTCCGGAGGAGCTCAGTGCCAATGCCATGGACCTCCGACCGATTGCGGCCGCGCGCAACGAGCACTGCATGTACACGACGAGGTACGACGAGGACTTGGGACCCACGAGGCTCATATGGATGACAGCAACCGCGTCATTGGCGAAGAGAAAGGCGCGATCCAAGTCAACAACGAGCGCATCGTCAAGCCCGGGACGTTTACGACGTCGTTCAACGGCTTTCGGTACCGCGATTACGGCCTGAACACCGCCGTGACCAAATCAAAGATTTGCGACCAACTGGACTATTCCTAAAGAGGAAATATGTGTTTTTTTATGCTTCAGCCCGAATCGTCTGACGTTGAACCGAGCCTGTCGGGCCACCTCGACGACGGACGACGCGCGAGGTCGTCAGGCCTCTTGATTGCCCCGTGTTGCTCGTTCAAGCGCCCAGGGTCCGTGGCCGACGAGCCACTCGTATTATGGTACAGTTTAGCTATCCTTGCCGGCGCATCGTTTCTCCGAGCTCTATTCGTCAACGTCACTCCGAGCTTGTCAGTGGATCAACATCACAGACCCCAGGTATTCGCATGTGACTTCTGCCTTCGTTGCACCGCGAACAGCCCTAAAGCATCTCCTCCATCCCAATCTTGGAGCTCAAGGCTTGCGGCTAAGAGCTGAGGCAAGTCCAGCAAGCCTCTCTGGAAAACCTCGGTGGTTTCGATTGCGTGCGCACACTTCAACCGCAGACATTGTCCCACTGAATAGTCGCGATCGTGGATACCGGTATGTTCATCTATCCATTCCTCCGCAGCAGGTATCTATCTACCTATCCACGCTATTTCGAGTGCCGATGCAAAGGTTCCGATGCGATGCGAAACCTGCGGCGGCGGTTGGCGCTCGAAATAGCTAACGTTTCGGAAAATCCCGTGAAAACGTGCGTAAAATACGGAAAAATGCGGGGCCATGCCGCATCGCCGCGCTGGATTCCATAGACCATCGACCGTGTCGCGGCATGACGTGTCGCACTCCTGCACTGGTGGCGCACAGCGGTCGCAGGTTCAAGAATGCACCGGAGTTCAGTTGCCACAACGGGTCAAATTCCGCGCTTCGCCTTTCCAGGTCGCTGATTGGCTGAAATCCATTCGTGGCTGGCCGGCACCGCCGCCGAAAGCACTTGCCTTCAGTATGCGGGCCATTTTTGTAACCGTAAACCGATGCGGCATCGGGCACCATCTGATTGGTGGCCGTCTGTTTCAAACCGTTTTACATGTTTAAAACACTCCGAAGGATCGCGCTGTTTTAAACGTGGGGCCGGCAGTCGAGCCCGCTACTTGTGAAAAGGTTCGGTCCCGCTCAAGTCAACCCGCATGTGGAGTCGCGCAGTCCATGGCCTCCGGCGCCACGCTGGCACGGCCTCGGCCGCGGCCGCCGGCGCCGGCGTCATGTTCGCCGCCATGAACATGGGCCCGACGCCCCTCATGGCGAACGAAGTCCCGCTCCGTGACACGACGCGTGGCATGCTCCGCGAAGTGCTCTCGAAGCTCAACCGCATCGAGAGCGCGGTCGCCAACCCCAAGCGCGATGGCCCCGGCGTCGACGTCGTCCTCGGTGCGCAGTGGGGCGATGAAGGCAAGGGCAAGCTCGTTGACATGCTCTCGCAAGAGTACGACGTGATTGCGCGTGTCGCCGGCGGTGCCAACGCCGGCCACACGATTGTCTGCAACGGCAAGAAGTACAAGTTCCATCTGGTGCCCAGCGGTGTCTTGAACGACAAGGCGGTCTGCGTCATTGGCAACGGCGTTGTCGTGCACCTCCCGGCGCTCCTCAAGGAGCTCGAGATGCTCAAGGACGCTGGCGTCGACTGCGAAGGTCGCGTCCTCATCTCGGATCGTGCGCACATGGTGCTCGACTTGCACCAGGAAATTGACGGCCTCATGGAGAACCGCCGTGGCCGCAACAAGATTGGCACGACCAAGAAGGGCATCGGTCCGGCGTACTCGAGCAAGATGCTCCGCAACGGCGTCCGCGTTGGCGACCTTCGCTACTTTGACGACTTTGCCGACAAGATGCGTGCGCAGTTTACCTTTTACAAGGAGAACTACCCGGACCTCGACTTGGACGTCGAAGCCGAGATTGAGCGCTACCGCGTCCTCAAGGAGCAGATCCTCCCGATCACGATCGACTCGGTCGAGTACCTCAACAAGGCATACGTCGCGGGCAAGAAGATCCTCGTCGAAGGCGCGAACGCGACGATGCTCGACATTGACTTTGGCACGTACCCGTACGTGACGTCGTCCAACCCGTCGATCGGCTCGATCTGCACGGGCGGCGGTATCTCGCCCAACCGCATCAACGGTATCATTGGTATTGTCAAGGCCTACTGCACGCGCGTCGGCGAGGGTCCGTTCCCGACCGAGCTCCACGACGACATTGGTGCGCACCTCGGGACCGTCGGCGCCGAGTTCGGCACGACGACCGGTCGTCCGCGCCGCTGCGGCTGGCTCGACATTCCCCAGATGAAGTACTCGAACCTCGTCAACGGCTTCACCGAGATCAACCTCACGAAGCTCGACGTGCTCACGGGCCTCAAGGAAGTCAAGATCGGCGTCGCCTACTGGCACAACGGCAAGAAGCTCTCGGGCATGCCGTCGAACCTCCAGCCGCTCGAAGAGTCGACGGTGCAGTACGAGACGCTCCCCGGCTGGTCCGAGGACATCTCCAAGTGCCGCACCTTTGAGGAGCTGCCTGTGAACGCGCAAAAGTACGTGCTTCGTGTCGAGGAGCTCCTCGGCACGCACATCAAGTGGATCGGCGTCGGCCAGGACCGCTTGGACGTCATTGAGCGCGCCCGCCCCCTCCCCAAGACGGTCTAAACACCTTTCAATGATGGTGCATGTGGTGACGATGAGGATGGACGAGAGCGCGATTCGCACAGCGCGCCGAAGACACTAGAGTGGCTTTCAAGTGCTGTTAAATCTATCTTATTATTGTTCCAACCATGTTGCTACATCACCTCGACACGCAGAGGCGTCATGACGCCGCTGACGCCAACGCTGTTCAACAACGAGGGTTAGGGTTTTTGCTAGGGTTGGGGTTTGGCTCCTCGAGCAAAACGCCCGATCGAGCCAGCAGTCAATGCCCCCTGCCCGCGGCCCGCACAAGAAGCCAAAGGCGAAGAAGGCAGATGCGCCAAGAGCCGCGGCGATCGTCTCGGAGAACGTGTCGGCGTCGGTGCTCGCGGCGCGCGATGCCGAAAAGTGCATCGAGTACCTTCACGGCGCGCTGCGAAATGGCGGCTTTTGGGAGCCGGCGCCGCCGCTTGCGGGGTTTCTCTCGCTGCCGTTGCCGAGCTTTGAGCTCGGGCATATCGAGAGCAACGCCGTGTGGTGCACCGTGCTCGTGCTCGTGCACTGCATGACGACGCTGCTCGAGTACCACGCCGATTGGCGCCCGCTGGCCGAGAAGGCGCGCACTTGGCTCTTCGCCCAGCGCTTCTTCACCGCAGGCACGACGCAGCTCGTCAAGCGGGCGTGCTCGCTCTTTCCAAACGACGTCGACTACAAGGCGATGCTGGCGACCATCTTTGCGCGCGCGGGCGACGGGTCGGCCGACCAAGTGCCCGTTCAGCGCGGCAACTGGGTCGAGCTCGTGCTCGAGACGCCGCCGTACACCACGTACTACTGGAACCAAGTGACGCGTGAGACGCGGTGGGAGCACCCGCTAGACCCGCATGTGTTGACGCCGGACGAGGTGGCAGCAGCGACGGCGGCCGCGGAGGCCAAGGCCGCCAAAGACGACCACCTCGCCGCAGTGTTGCCGCAGCGCATCCGCATCAATCAAACTGCGTACATGGCCCCGCGCCCGACGGTACTTACGAAAATCGAAAGGACGACCGTCACAAGCGCTTATGTAGGAGTGCGAATCGTGCGGAAAAGGAGTCGTCGCCACCGTGCTCTGCGTCGCTTGTGACGAGTACGAGTGCGACGACTGCTGCGACGTCATTCATATGAACGTGCGCAAGGCCCACCATATTCAAGAGAGCTTTCGTTTCGTGTCGTGCTATGGCCGGAATGGGCTGCCGTACGTGCGGCCCAGTGCACGGGCCAAAGCGCTTCCGCCGCCGGCGTCAACCTCGTGATGGAAGTCGACTCGGATAGAGCAGACAGGAGAGAAGGGACAGCAGAACGAACGGGTCGTGCGTACCTAAGAAGCAACATAATTGAAATGACCGCCTGCCTCCACCACGAAGCGGGGCTGCCGCCGCTCCAGGTCGCGACTGCCAAAGTGCACACCGACATGTCATACCAGTGCTATGTGCGTCTCCAGAAGGTCCTTCCCTGCCTGATTGCGCTCTTTATCGGTAGCATAAAGACTCTCTTGATGTTCTAGCTCATACCTTGGTGCTCTTAGTGCTGCTCGTGACGGCTGTCTTATACGGCGTCTTGACACCGGAGACTACGACCTCGCCGACGCCACTCCCGACGGTCTTTCTCTTGCCTGCGCGTAGCTACCCGCTGCTTCGCCAAACGTTCTACCCTTAGCTACCACGGAGCGACTCCGCGCTAAAATAAGAAGCTTGTATCCGCAAATTCTTCTAGCAACTTATCGGGAGGACTAGGACCGAGGCCAGTAGAGCATGACGAGGACGCCGGCAAAGGCGATGGACGCGCCGACCCAGTCGCCAACGTCGGGTTTGACGCCAGCGACAACCCAGCCCCAGAGAAGACTCAGTAGAATAAAGTAGCCTCCATAGACTGCGTAGAGCCGGCCAAAGTCGATTGTCTGCAACGTCTGGGCCCAGCCGTACGCCACGAGCGCGATGGACCCGAGGACGGCGTACGCAATGTACGTGGCGGACGCCTTCTCGCTCTGCTTGGCGTAGACCCACACGCCGTAGCCGCCACCGATCTCGAGCACGCCCGCGAGCAGGAACAGCAGCGTCTCCCTCAGCACCGGTTGCATTGTCCAACTTGGCGCGATCGAATATGATTTCGACTAACCTGCATGTTTCCATGTACTTTAGTCGACTTGACCTTTGTCCCAAAAACCCTTCCCAGATGTCCTGCGTTCTCAAACCTGGCACTCTCACTCCTTGGGACCCCACACGATATTGGAGCGCGCCAACGCATCAACCAAAATGCCAGTCAGTGGCCCTCCTACGCTAATAGGTTATTAGTCATTGCAGGCAGCCGCTTGTTTCGCCACTACGATACCGGTAACAAGGCCGTGTCGACCTCCGTCGACGGTGTCTCGCCGCCAGCATCTCTTCATCAGTCGTAGCAAATCTAGCTCATACCGATATACTGTACGCAGGGATGTATCCAGTGCACTGTGCTCGTACAAGTAAGCTTAGTTGAGCCAACCACACAACCAGCAATGCTTCGCACTCTCGTCGACCAGCGCTCGAATGGATGGGACAAATGGGGCAAACCCCGGTTTAGTCAAAATATCCGGATACCCAAGGGTGGTATCCGTATTTAACGGACTTAATCAGTGCCAAGCGTACTTAGGGTGGATTGCTTTTCGCGTCCAATCGGTGGCGGGGAACGCGCAGCCAGTCAAGTGGCTTTGGGCTTCAAATGCTTGGGTCATTATTGCTCTAGTAAACACCAAGTAAGAAGCATGTCGTCTGCTAAGATTGTCAAGCCCGCCGGCCAGGTCGCCGATGACTTCGAGAAGCAGGTCGCCCACGAACTCGCCGCCCTCGAGAACTCGTCGGCCGACATCAAGGCTGACTTGAAGGACCTCTACATCACGGCCGCCAAGCAGGTCGATGTTGTCGGCGGCCGCAAGGCCATCGTCATCTTCGTGCCGTTCCGCCTCCTCAAGAGCTTCAACAAGATCCAGGCGCGCCTCGTCCGCGAACTCGAGAAGAAGTTCTCGGGCCGCCACGTCGTCATCATTGCCCAGCGCACGATCCTCGGCAAGGGCCACTCGCGCAGCGCCCACACGTCGGCCCCCCGCGCCCGCTCGCGCACGCTCACGTCGGTCCAGGACGCCATCCTTGACGTACGTACCCATCGCCGATCTTGTCTATTCGATGGTGGCCTCTGGGGGTTCGCCTTCCCATGCCCAATACTGATGGTTGCACTCTTCCTATAGGACCTTGTCTACCCCACGGAGATCGTCGGCAAGCGCACGCGCTGCAAGCTCGACGGCACGAAGCTCCTCAAGGTCTTCCTCGACCCCAAGGACCAGGTCAACGTTGAGACCAAGCTCGACACGTTCGCCACGGTCTACAAGAAGTTGACCAACAAGGAAGTCGTCTTCGAGTTCCCCGTCCAGCAGGAGTAAGTTAATAGGCGTCGTACGGTGGCGCCACGCCGCTCGGGTGCTCTCGTAGCAGTCGAGCGACGCGGCCCACCGAATGATTCTTACTTAGTTTGAGCAAACACCACCAATATAACTCTTGTTATACTATGATACACGCTTGCCTTCGTCGGCAAAGGCTACATACGGCACCACCAGTCCTGGATACAAGCATGGCATGGTGCCCAGAGGTAGTCGATTGACAAAGCTCGCACTTGCATATCCACCACGCCTTGACATGCAACCAAACCAGCTCCGGATGACACCGCGTGAAATGGCATGGCTCGCGTGTTCCAGTCTTGGACCTGCAGAGCTCAAATGTTGGATATCCATGTACGAGGACGCAATCGCTTAGCTCATTAGTTGACCGCTATCGCCCTTCGTCGTCGACAAGCGAGTGGTACATGAGCGATATCTGGTCGACGCCATCTCGCCGGAGCGCGTCCATGATGTCGAGGAGCGGGACGCAGGTCGCGCGCGGGGCCATCGCGGCCATGCGGCGGCCGGGCCCGGCGATCTTGGTGAAGTCCGCCTTGAGCGTGCTGGAAGCGTTCGGGTGTCGTCGCATGAAGCGCGCCGATCGCGCGATTCCTCGGCGCATGTGAAACATGGTCGCGCAGCAAGATGGGATCTCTCCGCCACCAGGTTGGCCCACCTCTCCGGATACAGGATTCTTATCCGGGATCCTCGCCGAACTGGTTGCAGCAGCAATCGATTGACCCTCGGAGGCCGGCAACAAACTGGCAAATCGCAACATGTCTTACGTGCTTATGAGCGGAACGAGTCGTTGTTGGAGGCTTTCGACGAGAGCGGCGACGAGGTCGACTTGGAGAGCGTCGAGCGCGGGCCCGAGCCGCTACTGCTGCTGCTGGAGCCATGGGGCACTGCATACTCCTTCGCCGCCTGGACAATCTGGCGCGTGAGCTTGCGGTCTTCTTTGAGCTTGACGATTTTTTCCTCTTTTCGCGCTTCGTTCAAGGCGGCGTGGCGACGGAGCTGGACGCGACGCCGGATTTCGTCTTCTTCGCGTTGCTTGGCGAGCTCGGCTTTTTCCGCGAGCTTGAACTCTTGCTGAATGATCGAGAGCTTCGCCTTGTGCTTGTCCGGGTCGATGACGCGCCCTGTCTTGTCAATGAGGCCCACTTCGTGCAAGTGGCTCTGGAGCTTTTGGTTTTCGAAAAAGTGGCGCAAATTCTGGTCCGCGAGCGCATTGTACTCGGGGAGTTTCTGGTTGTGCGTGTTTGTATCGAAGCCCATTTCACGTCGCTTCATCTTGGACATGGGCGGGGTCTACGCAAAGCAGTATCCGCATCAGCCGCTTGAAGCTTCCTATCGTCGCTTACATTAGCAGTCGTGAACCAAAATGCACTTCAACGCCAAATGCGCGCTAAATTTAGGAGCGCGGGTCACTTCAACGTCGCACTTAGGGGAATCGATCGACTAAGGTCACGTCCGCATTGATAGCTTGCATGCAACACCCGTATCGCCCCTGCGTATGGACCGCACAAAGCTGTAGCCCATGGAAAAACGAGAGTGTACTTGGTGCTGTGGGCGACAAGCCAGTGGACGCTACACTGTTTAGGACGACGTGTGGGGCTGTGAGCCCTTGCACGTGGCAGGCGCGGGTGCCACTACCTCGCACTTAAACGAGCACGCATCTTAAAGAAGAGATACCACAAAGGATCGGCGCACTTAAGTGGTATATTGTAGTTTGTATGTAGTGGCCAGAGATATCCGGCGTCCGGATAGTTATACTGAAACCGAGAGAACATTATCCGGATGAAATCGTCACTTGCGAGAGAACCGGCAAAGCTCGATTCCCCTCGAAAGTACACAGCAAGACAGAATGGACGTGTTCGACGTTACCCCGACCCACGCCGCCTACGCGTACGTCGTCGCCATGGCCGAGGAAGAGCGATGGCTCATGGGCTCCATGATGATGTAGCGAGTTCCAGGCCGAGTACGAGCGCAAGATCCAAGAGACCGCGCTCGAGCACGCCAAGGTCGCGGAAGAGAACCGCGCCAAGGCCTTTGAGGTCATGGAGCAGTTCAAGGCCGAGCGCGAGCGCCTCCGTGAGGCCAAGATCCTCGCCAACCGCACGCAGGAGCAGGCTGCGGTCGAGAAGCTCGAGGCCGATATGGTGAGCCCCAACCCGTGGGAGCGCGTCGTGACGCTGGTCGAGCTCGAGTCGATCAAGGCCAAGCACGCGAAGCGCGCGGCCGCCGAGGCCCGCGCCCGTGGCGACAAGCCCGAGGAGAAGAAGCACATTGACTCGGAGGAAGTCGACGTGACGCGCATGAAGCAGATTTTCCTCCAGCTCAAGCAGGAGCCGCTCGACGCGACGCGTGCCTTCAACGCGGCGGCGTAAGATGACATATAGGCCAATACATGACTGTAGTTAGTATCTATTCCGATGTCTCCATCTTGGCGAGCACTTCCTTGGTGCTCTGCTTGAGGATCTTCTTGATGTCCTTTAGCACTTGATTGCCGTCCAACGACACTTCATCTTCAAAGACGTCCTGGAACCGGAAGAAGATGTCGTTCACGACGTCCTTGAAGAGCTCGCCGACGTTCGCTGACGACGACGACGGGCCTGACGACGTCAGCAGCTCTTGGGCTTCCCGGCGCAGCTCCTCGGCTTCCTCGAGGGCGGTCGCGGCCGCGTCTTCCTTGGCCGCGGCTGCCGCCAACCGTGCGTCGGTCGAGGCGCACGTCGCGCAGGCACCGTCCGGGAGGGGCCCGCCCGGCAAGTCGCGCAGTTGAGCCTCGAGCGCTTGAACCTACCGCCCGAGTTGCAACGTTATCCTTTCGATATACAGATGTAGTACCTGGTCGGTGAGTGCGCGCACTTCCTGCTCGCGCGCCGAGGCCGTGAATGTTTGGAGCTCCTCGAGTTCGGTGATGCGCTGCATGCGAAGGCTCTTCTCGGCTTCGAGGTTGGCGACTTCAGCAGCGTGCGCGCTGTTGGCGGTCTTGAGCCGGGCCACGTCGGTCTGCAGCGCCTCGTAGTGGTCGCGGAGCTCGTCGTACGCGGCTTGGAGGTCGTTGTTCACAGGCGGAGCCGACCACGTGGCCTATACTCGTCTGAGCGGCACATACGGTATGTCATCGTGACACCTTTTCAGCCTCAAAGGCCGCATAGAGACCGTCGATCTCTTGTTTGTGGGTCTCGGCGGCCTGCGCCAACGCGCGCTCGAGGCTGAGCTTTTGCGAGTGGACTTCCGACTCGTGGAGCGACGTCAAGTTGGCGGTTTGCTTCTTGAGGAGGCCAACTTCTTGCTCGAGCATCGAGCGCGCCATTGTCTCGTGCTTGAGCGCCGTCTCGGCGCGGATGCGCGCGTCCTTCTCAAAGGTCAGCTCTTGTTCGCGTGTCTCCGAGTCGGCTACAGAGTCCCCTTAGCATATCTCGTCATATGGGCAACGTACACGTCGACTGCTGCTTTTGGTAAAACGCGTAGCGCAACTGCTGTACTTCTTGGTGCAACCGGCTGGCTTGCGTGAGTGCCGCATCCCGCGCCGCGGCCAAGTTGGCGGCCTCGGCTTGCTGCAGCGAAAGCTGGTCCTTCCACTGCGCCTTCTCCGCGTGGAGCTTGGCGACCGCCCGCTGCGCTTCGTCGTACTTGGACTCGTAGCTCTGGAACTGCTGGTTTTGGAGGTTGAGCTGGCTCAAGAGTCGGTCGTTCTCGCCCACGAGCCGCTCGACACCGCGGAGGGTGCTCGTCGCATCGTTGAGGCCGAGAAGACTCGATGACGATGACGCGTTGGCATTCGGCGCAATGCGAATCAAATGGTCGACCTTGGTGTGCAGTTCCATGAGCATGAGGTCGAGGGGCTTTCCGCCGGTCGCGACGGGCGGCGCCATGGCCCACGGTTGGTACCCGGCGGTCGGCGGCGGCATGTACGGAGATGCATACATACTCGGCGGCATCGCATACGGAGACCCATTCGATGGCGGCGGCATGCTGCTTTGCGCCGCCTCTTTTTTTAGTTCGGCGATCTTGGCTTCCATGTCCTTGAGGGCTTGGCGCTGCGTCTCGAGCGCCGACGTCGTGTCGTCCGCGTACGGCACGAGGTCCCGCGCGGGCGGCGCGCTCGTCGACGCCGGTGCCGGCGTTGGGTCAGCGGCGGGCGCAGGTGTCGAAGGGGCAGTTGCCCGACGGCGCGGCGGCGCCTCGTCACCTCGCTCCGACTTGATCTTGAGCACCTCGATCTGCAAGATGTACCAGTCCTTCCCATTGGTCTTTGCGGGCGGGGCCAGCAGGATGCGCGACCCGGCCTTCTTCATGCCAAGCGTGCCTTCTTCCAGCGCAGCGATGCGCTCGGCCTTGTCGCCAATGCGGAACTTGCGCATGTCGCTTGTGGACGTCGCCTTCTCAAAGGGCGGGTACTTTGTCACGACGTCGAGCGGCGAGCAGCCCGCGTTGCCGACGATGCGCCAGACGCTAAAGGCGACACCGACCGTGTCGCCGTCAGCAATCACGCGGCCATCGATCGCCGAGAGCTCTTCCTTGGTGAGCGCATCGGCCGCGATCGCGCCAAACTGGCCTTGGCCCCAGATGCCCACGTGGATCTTTGTGAGGAAGAGCGTCCGAATGAACGACTGCGCATCGGTCTCGGATGCGAACCGCGCCGAGTAGTTGTCGCCGACCGCGTCGTACAGGTTGACGTACCCGTTGGCTTGCAGCGTCGCGCGGAAGGTCGTCGTGACGGGCGAGAGTGAGATCTGCTCCTTCTGCGTCTTGTAAAAGAGCACCGAGTACGTGGCATTGCTGCCGAGAATGACGCAGCCCACATTCGGGTAGCTCGCCGCATACTCCTTCTTGATGAGGTCGTACTTGTGGAGCTGGACGGCGGCGCTAAAGATAATGGTCGGCGCCTCGCCGCCCGACGAAGATGGCGCTGCCGCCGCCGGAGCCGCGGCCGCCTTGGTCGGCTCCTTGGGCGCGCTGTAGCGCAGCGCGTCGTTGCTGGCGTCGCCGCCCCCCGTCGTGAAGATTCCTTGCAGTCGCGCGCGGGCCTCCATCGTGTCCGGCTTGTCCGGCTTGGAGGATGATGGTACTTGCCAAGTGACTTTTTTTCCGGACACGATCCGGATATTGTGATCCGCAAGATCTTGTTTTTGTGCATGTCAAAAGCGACCTGCTTGCGGGCGCGAACGCGGTCCTTCTTGTTCCAGGCTGTGCTGCGCTTGCCAATTTGTACAAGATAAGACTCAAGTCTTATTTCCCTTGATAAGACTCGACCATCAGCGCCTAATCCTCGTCCGTCTGAACGCATTTGGGGTTGATGCAAGCACTTCTGACCATCGCGACTCGCTCTGGGCCTCTTTAGAGTGCCTGGCTCCGTGACGGTATCTCTCCTCTTGACAATGCCACCGTCGTTGCCGACGGCCCTGTATAAAGTGTGCTCGTTTGGCTCTACACGGTAATAGCTGCACCCCGCATTTCGCCTCGTTCGCAGCCGTCCACACGACACCACCGACTCGACCACCTCGAGCACGGTGGATATATATATATAAAGGGTGCAAGGGCGAGGTTCATGAGCAAGCTCCAGCACACCAGCTTTCGTCGAATGGCTCGGTTTGCCGCCTTGGAGCCAGCGCCTCTTCGGCTTCACTTGTCGAGGCTGCTGGCAAGATACATTCGCTTGGACGTAACACCCTTCGCACCCCGAGGCTGGACGTCCACACATTTGTTGGTGCGCTGCCGACTACAAACGTTAGTAGGCTTTGTACGACATGTCTACTAAGGTAGCAGTAGTACACGTATGGCCACCGGGCGCTGCGACACGGACCCGTGTATGTCACCAGCGGTGTTCTTCGACAAAAGCGACAATGCAGTCGTCTTGCAGTACCTTGCACCAAGTGTCGCGACGACACGTCTCTTGCGGCGAGGGGCGTCGGACAGACTCGACGGAGGAGGAACGACAGTGAACTCGTGCTTCTTAATTCCTAGTCGAGGGCACGTAATTCCTAGTCGAAATAGCAATCGCCAGTAGGAGCGAGGGTGTGTTGCGCCACGTCTGCCGTTGCGTCGGTTTGGAGCGAGTCCGGATGCGTATCCGGATAGGGTCGGAAGCCATGTGCAAGCCAAGTGACGCTGATATCGAGATGGGTAACAAACAAGGGAAGCTCAAGCGCCGGTCCAAGGAGGAGACGGACCGCCCGAGCGCGACGGACTCGCTTCCGCGCGGAGGAAACGAGCGCAAGCGCTCGATCTTCTCCCGCGGCCAGGGCGCGCCCCCGCCGCCGCCGGCCTCGGCGCCCGTCCCCAGCCATGCGCCACCGCCCATTGCGCCACCGCCCGTCTCCCTGCCGCCGCCACCGCCCGCCTCGGCGACCGGCGTCACACGCGTCCTCGAGGACAAGGTGGCCTTGCTGCGCCAGAAGGAAACGCTGTCGCTTGTCGAATGCACGCACTTTACGGCGAAAGAAATCGACTCGATCCGCGAGCACACGATGGGTCTTCTCGGGTATGGCTCGACGCCCGAGCTCCAGGACTCGAGCGTGATTCGCATCTCGAAGGAAGACTTTATGCGCTTCCTCGGCGTCTCGTCCAAGTCGCTCTTCCCGAACCGACTGTACGCGTTCTTTGCCACCAACGTGGCCGAAGAAGTATGCATGCACTTTTGTATCGCCACGTGGCTCATGGATGACATTAGCTCTCATTTGCTGACCTCGTCAAGGGCCTCTCGGTGCTGAGCCAAAAGGCAACGCGCGAAGAGAAGCTCCGCATGGCGTTCCAGTGGATGGACCCGCGTGGCGAAGGCTTCATCACACAGGAGACGACGATGTCGATGCTCAAGTCGTGCTTGGAAGAGAGCAAGGGTACGGCCGCTCTCACGTCTTGTGTGGTCGCTCAGGAAGAGGATGTGCTTAGAGATCGGGCTCACGGACGACCAGATTGAAAAGCTCGTGCTAAGCACCTTCCATGAAGCCGACTCGGACAAGAACGGCACGATCGACTTCCAAGAGTACCAGGCGCTGGACGAGCGCCACCCGGGTTTGCTCAAGTTCCTGACGGTCGACACGTCGGGCGTGCTCAACCTCATGGACAAGACGAAGGAAGGCAACGGCAGCTTCATCATGCATTGATGAATACAGTCCCGATGGATGCGGATAATGAACATATATGCAGCTGCCACTACTTTTTGTGCGAAAGGAGGACCGCCCTTGGACGCCTCTGCATGTAGGACCGAGCGCTTGGGTCTGTTAAGAGTAGAGTCAGCACAACAAGTTATAACATAGTGGATTGTGGGTCGTCTACGCTTACTTCTTGGCGGCCTTCTTGGCCTCGACCGGGAACGTGCCCGTCGTGCCGTAGAGGGCCAAGTACGCCTTCTGGCGCACAAGCAGGCTGTTGGAGATCGGGCTCTGCTGGATGCCACGGCCCCACTTGTCAAAGGACGCCAAAGCGCTCGCGACGGGCGTAGCGACCGGGGCTGCCTTGGGGGCAGGCGTCGGCGCCGGGGCAGGCGTCGCGACTGGCGCCGGGATCGCCGGGCCGGGCACGGTCTTCTGCGGGACTTGCGACGTGACCAAAAAGTCAGCGGGCGCGACCGGGGCGTTCGTCGCCGGGTCGACCTTGACCTCCTCCTTCTTGGGCGGGATTTCCTCCGGCGACTTGGGCGCCGGCGTCGGAATCGCCGCCGCGTCCACGACGTAGTTGGCAAACGCGCCAACGTCACCGGCGTCTTCGACCGTGATCATGATGGGCTGACCGACGTTGATACCTTCCGCACCCTCCGGCACCAAGATGCGCGCGAGGAACATATCGTCCTGGGCTTCGTAGTCGACGATGGCCTTGTCCGTCTCGATCTGGCAGATGATGTCGCCGGCCGAGATGGCGTCGCCTTCCTTCATGTTCCACTTGGCGAGGTTGCCCTGCTCCATCGTGGGCGAGAGCGCGGGCAGACCCACAAGCTCGTGAGCGGGGTACGTGGCGAAGCCACGGCGCAAGAAGGCAGCGCGGGAGGTCAGGCGGGCAGCACGGGCGAGCATCGTCGGTCTCTGGACTCGGAGCAGAAAACAGTAGTGACCGCCAGCGCCCCAGGAACACCCTCAACGTCGCGCTGCGATGCCATTGGCTGAAATGCGCACTTAACCGACGCTGCGAAAATCCAGTGGCGGTATTTTAGCCAATCATTGCGCTCGAGATATTGTGATGTGGGCTTTCTTTGAAGATGACAGGAAGACACGCCCTTCATCCGAGCCCTTCGCATCGACGAGGTGCATCGAACGTCGAGCAAAGATGGCCTCAAGGACGTATTGGGCGTTTTCTATCTTAGATGGCAGCTGGAGCTCTGGCCAAGATGCATGGTTCGGGGTATATTAGCAAGGAGCGAGGGTCCTGACCAGGCCATTTGCGGTCGCGCAATCACCAACTGATGTTCATCATCGTCCACATCCTCCTCCTTTTACCGCAGCGTCATTTCCAGAGACATTGGACCTCACGTAGAAGCAAGACGAGGTCTTAATTGTTATAGCTTGGATAAGACCCAAGATATAAGACCCAGGATAAGACCCAAGAGTTTCAAGAGTTTCGAAAGCCTTCTCACGCCTAACCGCTGGTGCTATCGAGCGGTAGCCATTGTGCAAACACACCGTGGTACAGGAGAAGACATAGGACAATGACGTATCATGTACAAGAGAGTTACGAAAGTGATATCAAAATGTGTTAGTATCGGGTGGCTATCAGCATCGTGATTGGCTTAAATATTTTAGGCCTTTCGACCAATGCTCTATTCATCGTATATTCATTCGTGCACAAGTAGACAATGTCTGCCCTCTGATAGCCGAGTCAAGAAGAAATGATGGAAAACAACGTTCACAGGTTAGACTTATATAGGACGCGCGACAATGTTTGCGATGACACAGAGACGATTCAACGACCAATCACAACTCCAAGTCTAGTTGGCTTCGGTGCGGAGGCTCGACTTAGTGAGGTACGGCGCGATAAAGTCCTTGCCGTACGAGAGGCGCGAGTAGACACCCGGCTTGTTGGCCTGCGCACAGCCCTCGCCCCAGCTGACGACGCCGATCTGGACCTCCTTGCCGTTCTTGGTGGCCGTGAGCGGACCACCCGAGTCGCCCTGGCACGAGTCCTGGCCCTTGACGCCGCCCGCGCAGATCATGGACTCGTGGATGCCGTTGAGGTTCTTGGCGCACTGGTCGTTGGCCCAGACCTTGACGCCGACCTCGAGCAGCACCTTGGACTGCGCGCCGTTGGAGCGCGTGGTCCCCCAGCCGCGCACCTTGGCGACGACGCCCGGCGCGTTGGACGCGTCGTCGTCAAAGCTGAGCGTCACAGGCGTCTCCCTGCTCGCGCGCTCGAGCTCGAGGATGCCAAAGTCGTAGTGCATCTCGTCGCTCGTCCACTGCGGGTGCGCGATGGCCTTGACGACGCGGATGCGCTCGCCGTCGGCGCCACCCGACGTGTAGTGGGTGCCCACGGCCGCGTAGTCGATCGTGAACCCGGCAACGCAGTGGGCCGCCGTCAGCACGTACTTGGGCGCGATGAGCGTGCCACCGCAGCGGCTGCTGGACGTGGCCGACCCGCCGCGGAGACCGGTAATGTACTTGAACTGGCCGACGGGAACTTCGGTGCCGCCGACGATCTCGGGGTTGCCGCCTTCGGGGACGATGTCAGCGACGGCGGCCGCGGCGCAGAGCGCGAGGAGCGTGGTGTGGAGCTTCATGGTGGTGGTGGTGACGAAATTGGAAATGGACTGGTGGAAAGAGGCCGCTGGTTTGGGTCGAGGTGGTCGAACTCAGACATGGAAGAGGTCGAACTCAGACTCATGGGTCGTACTGGTAGGGCTCAAACTCAGACTCGTGGGTCGTGAGCTGGTGTGGCTTGTAGGGCTAGGTTTATACCTGTTTGGATCTATGACGGCGGCGTGACGATTACACATCACGACCATCTATAGACCTCATAGTACTACGGGTAGTAGCAACCTTTAGCGCGCGTCACACCAGTACCTGATATCAGGTCTGGGCCTAGAACGCGGTCTCAGATGCACCTGCGATCGGAATCTGGGTCACCACATGGTACGGAGCCGCCTGAATAC